>NC_041234.1:87066818-87068558 GCF_002837175.3 Physeter macrocephalus | reverse complement strand
GTGGACCTGCCCACCAGAAAGACAAGATCCAGCCTCATCCACCAGAACAGAGGCACTAGTCCCCCCAACCAGGAAACCTACTCAACTCACTGAACCAACCTTAACCACTGGGGACAGCCACCAAAAACAACGGGAACTACACACCTGCAGCCTGCAAAAAGGAGACCCCAAACACAGTAAGATAAGCAAAATGAGAAGAGAGAAAAACACACAGCAGATGAAGGAGCAAGATAAAAACACACCAGACCTAACAAATGAAGAGGAAATAGGCAGTCTACCTGAAAAAGAATTCAGAATAATGATAGTAAAGATGATTCAAAATCTTGGAAATAGAATAGACAAATTGCAAGAAACAGTTAACAAGGACCTAGAAGAAATAAAGAGGAAGCAAGCAACGATGAGCAACACAATAAATGAAATGAAAAATACTCTAGATGGGCTCAGTAGCAGAATAACTGAGGCAGAAGGACAGATAAGTGACCTGGAAGATAAAATAGTGGAAATAACTACTGCAGAGCAGAAAAAAGAAAAAAGAATGAAAAGAACTGACGACAGTCTCAGAGACCTCTGGGACAACATTAAACGCACCAACATTCGAATTATAGGGGTCCCAGAAGAAGAAGAGAAAAAGAAAGGGACTGAGAAAATATTTGAAGAGATTATAGTTGAAAACTTCCCTAATATAGGAAAGAAAATAGTCAATCAAGTCCAGGAAGCACAGAGAGTCCCATACAGGATAAACCCAAGGAGAAACACGCCAAGACACATAATAATCAAACTGTCAAAAATTAAATACAAAGAAAACATATTAAAAGCAGCAAGGGAAAAACAACAAATAACACACAAAGGAATCCCCATAAGGTTAACATCGGATCTTTCAGCAGAAACTCTCCAAGCCAGAAGGGAGTGGCAGGACATATTTAAAGTGATGAAGGAAAAAAACCTACAACCAAGATTACTCTACCCAGCAAGGATCTCATTCAGATTTGATGGAGAAATTAAAACCTTTACAGACAAGCAAAAGCTGAGAGAGTTCAGCACCACCAAACCAGCTTTACAACAAATGCTAAAGGAACTTCTCTAGGCAAGAAACACAAGAGAAGGAAAAGACCTACAAGAACAACCCGAAACAATTCAGTAAATGGTAATAGAACCATACATATCGATAATTACCTTAAATGTAAATGGATTAAATGCTCCCACCAAAAGACACAGACTGGCTGAATGGAAACAAAAACAAGACCCATATATATGCTGTCTACAAGAGACCCACTTCAGACCTAGGGACACATACAGACTGAAAGTGAGGGGATGGAAAAAGATATTCCATGCAAATGGAAATCAGAAGAAAGCTGGAGTAGCAATTCTCATATCAGACAAAATAGACTTTAAAGTAAAAACTATAACAAGAGACAAAGAAGGACACTATATAATGATCAAGGGATCGATCCATGAAGAAGATATAACAATTGTAAATATTTATGCACCCAACATAGGAGCACCTCAATACATAAGGCAAATACTAACAGCCATAAAAGGGGAAATCGACAGTAACACAATCATAGTAGGGGACTTTAACACCCCACTTTCACCAATGGACAGATCATCCAAAATGAAAATAAATAAGGAAACACAAGCTTTAAATGATACATTACACAAGATGGACTTAATTGATATTTATAGGACATTCCATCCAAAAACAACAGAATACACATTCTTCTCAAGTGCTCATGGAACACT
>NC_041234.1:87037443-87066180 GCF_002837175.3 Physeter macrocephalus | reverse complement strand
TTTTTTTTTTTTTTTGTGGTATGCGGGCCTTCCTCTGCTGTGGCCTCTCCCGTTGCAGAGCACAGGCTCCGGACGCGCAGGCCCAGCGGCCATGGCTCGCGGACCCAGCCGCTCCGCGGCACGTGGGATCCTCCCAGACCGGGGCGCGAACCCGGTTCCCCTGCATCGGCAGGCGGACGCGCAACCACTGTGCCACCAGGGAAGCCCAGGAAGAGTTTCTTTATAATGCAGATTACTCTCTAGTAGAAATAATTTGGCAGTGGTGAATCTGCACATTCAGAAATTTAAAAGATCATTACAAATTCAAATAGACTTCTTATAGATGAGATTCCACCAACTGAAAGAAGTGGAATATTTTTATAAGGCGAATGAATCTATTTAACTGACTGTTTCAAAGTGCCAGGCAGACAGAGGGCATTAACTTGTATATGATGAATAGAATTAATAAGGGATTTCCTGCAGATTTTTTTTTTAGAACTGTCTTGTTCTAACAAGATGGATAAACAAAATAAAGTGATCGTAAGAAAAACATTCAGTGCAATCTCAGAATCAAATTTTCTTCCTTAAAACAATAGTTTGAAAAATCTGGGGATATTAGCAATGCTTTACCGAAGGCTAAGAGCACAATTCGAAAAGGATGTATATAAACAATGAAAAGAGACTACACACAGTAAAGCATTTTGGAACGTGTTGCATAATAACAGCTGCCCCTCTGGAGTGTCTGCCTCTGTTCGAGGTGCTGGGGATGAGGCCATTAATCCTCAGGAGAACTCAATGATGAAGATTTTATTTTCATCTCCATTTGGCAGATAGGGAAATGGAGATTTTCTAAAGTTCAACAAGCTGTCTATGGTTTACACAATAAAAGTTTATAAGTATAACATTTTGTGACATTTTGATCAGACAGTCATGTAGCAGAAAAACAGTAACAGGAGGAGAAAGAAGACCTGAGCTCTAGTTACAGTTTCACTATTCTCCCCCAGCCTGTTTTCTCATCCAAAAAGATCTAGTGCAGGTACAAACTCACCAAAACCATTAAATAAAAGGATAAAGGCAAAAGTACTCTGTAAACAGATGAGAACAGACATGAGGAATTAGCAATTTCTCTATGTTGCTAAATTACTGGCAGAATACCCATGGGGAATTTGTCACCTCTCCTGGGGAATATGCGCTATTAGTGTCTGCCCAGGTCCTGGGCAAACGTTCAATTACTCTTAAGATGGTCTGAGGTTGTTTTTTTGCCATCCTCCTAATAGATATGTTTCTCCTACTTTGAATGTCTTAAATACCTGGTCTTTCTACTTGCTGTCATTGTATCTTCCTCTGATTGTGTGTGTGGGGGGGGTGTCTGTGTGTGTGTTAGGTTAACTGACTAAAGAACTATCAGTAACCAGGGACGGATCTGCAACCATTAAAGAGAGGACCAAGATTTTAGATGTGCCACTGTGACCTTAAAATAATTTTCTTTGGTAAAATGTGATGAAGACTCCCAACAGCGCTATTCCCTCTGATTGTGATACAACTGTAGAAGCTGATTTAGACCTTCTGATTCCATGTTTGACAGCCACAGAGTTTATCCATTAGCTCAGGGGAGCTACTGCTACCTTGAAACTTTTACTGACAAACTGAGGATTAGAATAATCCTCAGTCAGCTGGCCAAACTCCAGGTCTGAACTCCCATGTGAACCCTAGTGACAGCAAGGACATTTTTATCCCAAAGTCTTATCCCAAGGCCTATAGGAAAAAAGTTCCATCATTGGATTTTTTTTTTGGTACCTAAGGAGTAAAGCAGTGCCCCAACCAGTAGATGGAAAGCCCTGACAACAAGGACCCTGTCTATCTTGTTTAATTGTGTTTGCCCAGTGGGGAGCAGAAGGCCTACATTTAGTGATGTGGTCTGGAAAATGTTTATTAAATTAATAAATGAATAGACCTGCAAAATAAATAAATAAATAAAGCAACTAGAGAAAGAAGAACAAACAAAATCCAAAGTTAGCAGAAGGAAAGAAATTATAAAGATCAGAGCAGAAATAAATGAAATAGAAATGAAAAAACAATAGCAAAGATCAACCTGGAAGAAATGGACAAATTCTTAGAAATGTATAACCTTCCAAAACATTTAGAGAAGAGCTAACACCCACCCTTCTCAAACTCTTCCAAAAATGTGCACAGGGAGGAACACTCCCAAACTCATTCTACGAGGCCACCGTCACCCTGATACCAAAACCAGAGAAAGATATCACAAAAAAGAAAATTACAGGCCAATATCACTGATGAACACAGACCCCAAAATCCTCAACAAAACACCATCAAAGAGAATCCATACACCATGATCAAGTGGGACTTATCCCAGGGATGCAAGGATGCTTCAATATATGCAAATCAATCAATGTGATACACCATATTAACAAATTAAAGAATAAAAATCACATGATCATCTCAATAGATGCAGAAAAAGCTTTTGACAAAATTTAACACCCATTTGTGATAAAAACTCTCCAGAAGTTGGGCATACAGGAAACCTACCTCAACATAATAATGGCCATATATTACAAACCCACAGCAAACATCATTCTCAATGGTGAAATACTGAAAGCATTTTCTCTAAGATCAGGAAAAAGACAATAGTGTCCACTCTCGCCACTATTATTCAACATAGTTTTGGAAGTCCTAGCCATGGCAATCAGAGAAGAAAAAGAAAAAAATAATCCAAATTGGAAAAGAAAAATAAAACTGTCACTGTTTGCAGATGACATGATACTATACATAGAAAATCCTAAAGATGCCAGCAGAAAACTACTAGAGCTAATCAATGAATTTAGTAAAGTCGCAGGATACAAAGTTAATGCACAAAAATATCTTGCATTCCTATACACTAACAATTAAAGATCAGAAAGAGAAATTAAGGAAACAACCCCATTTACCACTACAACAAAAAGAATAAAATACCTAGGAATAAACCTACCTAAGGAGGCAACATACCTGTACTCAGAAAACTATAAGATACTGATGAAAGAAATCAAAGGTGACACAAACAGATGGAGAGATATACCATGTTCTTGGATTGAAAGAATGAATATTGTGAAAATGACTATACTACTGTAAGGAATCCACAGATTCAATGCATCCCCATCAAATTACCAATGGTATTTTTCACAGAACTAGAACAAAAAAATTTTACCATTTGTGTGGAAACACAAAA
This sequence comes from Physeter macrocephalus, assembly GCF_002837175.3. Lineage (NCBI taxonomy): Eukaryota > Metazoa > Chordata > Mammalia > Artiodactyla > Physeteridae > Physeter > Physeter macrocephalus. The sequence goes on along the minus strand of NC_041234.1, from coordinate 87,062,978 downwards.
GACCTCGAATAGGAAAAGCAACCTAAAGAAAGAAAAATGGAGCTGGAGGAATCAGGCCCCCTGGCTTCAGACTATATTACAAGGCTACAGTCATCAAAACAGTATGGTACTGGCCCCAAAACAGAAATATAGACTAGTGGAACAGGAGAGAAAGTCCAGAGATAAACTCATGCACCTATGGTCACCTAATCTATGAGAAAGGAGGCAAGAATATACAATGGAGTAAAGACTGTCTTCAATAAGTGGTGCTGGGAAAACTGGACAGCTACCTGTAAAGAATGAAACTAGAACACTCCCTAACACCATACCCAAAAATAAACTTAAAATGGATTAAAGACCTAAATGTAAGGCCAAACCCTATAAAACTCTTAGAGGAAAACAGGAAGAGAATGGGAGAAAATATTTGCCAATGAATCAACGGACAAAGGATTAACCTCCAAAATATATAAACAGCTCAAGCAGCTCAATATTTAAGAAAAAAACCAACCCATTCAAAAAATGGGCAGAAGTCATAAACGGACACTTCTCCAAAGAAGGCATACAGATAGCCAAGAGCCACATGAAAAGCTGCTCAACGTCACGAAGTATTAGAGAAATGCAAATCAAAACTATAATGAGTTATCACCTCACAGCAGTCAGAATGGCCATCATCAAAAAATCTACAAACAATAAATGCTGGAGAGGGTGTGGAGAAAAGGGAACCCTCTTGCATTGCTGGTGGGAATGTAAATTGATACAGCCAATATGGAGAACAGTATGGAAATTCTTTAAAAAACTAAAAATAGAACTACCATATGACCCCATAATCCCACTATTGGGCATATACCCAGAGAAAACCATAATTCAAAAAGACACATGCATCCCAATATTCATTGCAGCACTATTTCCAATAGCCAGGACATGGAAATAACCTAAATGTCCATGACATATGAATGGATAAAGAAGATGTGGTATGTATATACAATGGAATATTACTTAGCCACAAAAAGGAACGAAATTGGGTCATTTGTAGACACATGGATGGACCTACAGACTGTCATACGGATTGAAGTAAGTCAGAAAAACAAATATTGTATACTAACGCATATATATGGATTCTGAAAATATTGGCATAGATGATCTTATTTACAAAGCAGATATAGAGACACAGACGTAGAGAACAAAAGTATGGATACCAAGGGGGATGTGGGGGATGAATTGGGAGATTGGGATTGACATATATACACTATTGATACTATGTATAAAATAGATACCTAATGAGAACCTACTGTATAGCACAGGGAACTCTACTCAATGCTCTGTGGTGACCTAAATGGGAAGGAAATCCAAAAAAGAGGGGATATATGTATATGTATAGATGATTCACTTCACTGTAGAGTAGAAATTAATACAACATGGTAAAGCAACTATACTCCAATAAATTTTTTTAAAAAAATAGTAGAAATGATGAAAACATTTTGTTATATTCATATAATAGAATATTATATAGCAATGGAAATAAATGGATACTGCCTCACTAAACAACATGGATGAATACCACAAATATAATGTTGAATGAAAGAAACCAGGCACACTAGAATACATTCTGTATGATTCAACTTAAATAAAAAGTTTTTAAAAAACAGATAAATCTATGCTGGTAGAAGTCAGGAGCATGGTTACCTACAGGGAGGAAGAATGAGATAGTGATTGGAAAGCTCAAGGGGCTTTCTGTAGTGCTGGAAGTGTTTTTAATTTCTGACTGGTTACATGGGTCCCTTCACTTTGTGATAACTCATAAAGATGCACATTTATTGTTTGCATACTTTTCTATATATATTTTATGAATCAACAAAAGCAATTTATTTCTAAAAATAAAAACATATTAGCCATATATGTAACTCTTTCCCTTAGAGGCACCTTGTCTATGAAGTTAGACAAAATTGGTGAATGAACAACTAATAAAATTTGTAAGTGTGCATGTCATGTTTTTTCTCATAGGCTGTGAATTAGGATCTAAATATTTAATGTTAAATTTCAATTTCTAACACAAATGGTTTCAAAGTGCCTTTAAATGGTGTGACAGATGAATACAGAGTTGGATATTTGAGAATTATTATAGATAGATAGGTCAATAATTTCATTTTATGGTTGAAAACAATTTGACAGAAATAGAACATATCTGAGAGGGAGAAATTAACCCTAATGAAATGAACCTGATATTCTAAAGTTCAAGTCATTACATACTAGATTGTACATTTGGGAACATTTTGTCCTACTTCTATATATAAGTAGATGTTATGCTTTTAAGACTTCAGTTTAATGTGCTTTGTGGAAATTAACAGCAAGAAGAAGATAGGTTTTGGCTAATAGTAAATGCAGAACTTACAAAAGGCATTTCTTACCAAGGTTCTCTGTTTACTCTCACTAGACCCTCTGTCCAGAATATTGCACTCTTTAACAATAGTCAGAGGATGGAATAGATCGTAGTAATTCAGATGGGTGAGAGGTATGCCTTTCTTTTGTAGAGCAGAAGAATGACTTTGGAAAACGAGGTACAAAAGGAGAACAAGCAGGACACTCCAACTATACATCTATTTTAGGAAAAAGTACTTATGAAAATTGAGAATCTGGCAACTGATTTTCCTAAAATTGTGTCTGTGTGTCTCCTAGGAAGTCTTCACGTACCCCCAAGGGTACATACATCCTGGTATGAAAACTGTTACCTTAGACAGTATGTGTGCCCCTGCACCAAGAGCCTGGATGTGTGAATGACCATTGTAACCAGAGCCATAAAACTTAGAAATCAAGATTGATTTATGCTGATTACAATGTGAAATATACCTAAACAGTTTCAAGGGAATTAGGACCAATGCTGGATGCATTCTTGTCTAAGAGGCAGAACAAGGAACATGGTGACCTTAGAGTAATGCCTCAGCCCAGTATTTGCTGACTCTTCTTCTTTCATTCCTCCTTTATAAATCAATGTTTCTATCTCTTGCCTGTACCCCAAGGGGAGTTAAGATGAGTGCCCTCAAAGGAAGAGAAGTGTTCTTTGAAATGATGATAAATACTGAGCGACAGCGTTGGGAGTGGATGTCCTACCTAAAGTAACACCTATCATATGAACTTTTCAGCCTGCAAACAATAAGCTGAAGATGCGTGGAGCAAGGAAAATGCTTGCTCTTCTCAGAATTCAGAGACAATGGTGCCTTCTTCTCCCTTGCAAAAAGGAAACTGACAGGTGGCAGCTTGCATTTCAAACTGCTTTTCAAAATATTTGCATATGAATTATACAGAGAAAAAAAATCTCCTCACCCTGGTAAGAATGGATTCTTATTCAGCTAGGATTAATAATCATTATATTAGCCTGGAGGAAATGATAAATATTTATAACCAAGTAACCTCTTAAAGGTTTAAACATCACATGGATGATTTAGCTATTGTTTCTGTGAGATGAATGCACAATGGGACATAGTGTAGAGAGCTAAGATTCTAAAGTTCCAAGCCCCTTTCTGGAGGCTGCTGGGGGCAGGGTGGCTGCTACAATGTTCACTCAACGAACAGTAAGCAGGCAGAGTTAGCCCCCAGGTCAAATGACAAAGGTCTATTAATATTGGGTCTAGATCTTGATTCTTTTCTCTGTCTATACACCCTTCCTTGATGATCTCATCCAGTCTCATGGCTTTCATATCTTCATCTTACGCCTCTCTCCAAACCTGATGATACAACCAACTGCCTTCTTGACATCTTCCTTTAGATGTCTAATACGTATCTCAAACTCACTAGTCCAAAACTGAATCTCAACTCATGCACAGTGTTCCTCATCTCACTTGTTGGAAACTCCATACTTCCTATTGCTCAGGTTCATCCTGGAGTCCTCTCTTCTCTTGCAGCCACATCTAACCTATCAGGAAGCCCTGTTGACTCTACCTTCAAAATATATTCAGAACCCACTCATTTCTTACCACATTCACTGCTGCCATGCTGGATTTGACCAGCATTATTACTTGCCTCTGATTACTGCAATAGACTCCTAGGTGGCCTTCTAGCTGAAAATATTAAAGCATAAGTAAGTGTTGTAGTCCATTTCGACTGCTATGACAAAAATATCATCGACTATGTGGCTTATAAACAACAGAAATTTATTTCTCACAGTTCTGGACTCTGGGAAGTCCAAGATAAGTGTTCCAGCAAATTCATGGGACTTCTGTGGTGGTCCAGTGGTTAAGACTCTGAGGTCCCAATGCAGGGGGCACGGGTTTGATCCCTGGTTGGGGAACTAAGATCCCGGTGTGGCCAAAAAAAAAAAAAAAAAAAAAAATTCTAGCATATTCAGTGTCTGGTGAAGCCCTACTTCCTGGTTCATAGACAGCTGACTTTTCACTGTGTCCTCACATAGTGACTGGGGTTAGGGAGCCTTCTGGGCCTCTTTTATTAGGGTACTAATTCCATTTATGAGGGCTCTGCCCTCCCAATCTAAGCACCTTCCAAATGCTCTACCTCCTAATACCATCACACTGGGGAATAGGTTTGTACATATGAATTTTTTTTGAGGAGGGATACAAATATTCAGTCTATAGCATTCAGACTTGAAAACCACTTAGCACTTTGAACAGTGTTGCCACATAGTGGGCACTCAGTAAAGTCCTTCTCCTTTTTCCCTTCTGAGAACTGAGAGGTTCCTCTTTGGCACCCAAAATGTAGGGACCTCATTAATTCACTCAAGAAGGATTTATTTATTTATTGAATGCTTACTATGTGCTGTGAAGGCCTTAAGTAAGGACCCCATTGCCAAGGTGACTTTGGAAGACTCTGACTGGGAGCTCCATAGCCTTACACAGATGGTCTGAGTTTTATTCCCTTTCTATGAGGAAGCCCCTAAGAGCGGGAGACATGCCTTCAGGAAGGGTGTTTCTTAATATAGAATGGAGAAAAGCACCTGCTATCAAAATTTGAGCTACACCCTAAAGAGAAAAGGTAATAAAATATCTTGGCCTGGGGTAGACACTCTGTGCAGCTCTGCCTGTGGTCCCATATATGGGGCTAAAATCTGTACAAACAGGGCTTCTGATGCCAAGGATAGTTCTAGAAGATATATAGCTCAGTCAGGCGCTGCATAGCCCCATCATTTCTTTCCTGTTCCTTTGCCCTAAAGTGTAAGTGAGCACATCACATTTTGGAAAAAAAATGAATACAGATAGGAGGCACTCTAGGTCTCTGGAAGATTGGAGTAAGTTTGCAGATACCCTCTAAGTGCCACGTGCACATATACTCCAAATACCTGCAGCACGTGATTCACCCGGATCCTCCTGAAAATTGGCTTAAATTACTGAGACCACATTCACCAATGTCCAGTTATTATCAGTCATATAATTCTAGTTAATGCCTCATTTATCCACCTGGTCCACAGAAGAGAGCCTTCCAGCCTTCCAGAAGAGAGTCACTAAAAGCTGATCCCCTAAAGTGTCAAAGTATACACAACCACTCTAGCTTGTAAACTCAAAAGCTTTGACTAGACCTCTGAGTTTATCTAATCCAAATCCTTTATATTATCTAGCCCCAGGTTTCACAACTTTGGCACTATTGACATTTGGGGCCAAATAATTCTTAGTTGAGGGAAAAGGGCTCTCCTGTACACTGTAGGATCTTTAGCAGCTTCTCTAGCCTCTACACACTCAATGCCATTAACACCTCTCCCCCCTTGGATACGACAGCCAAATCGTCTCCAGACATTGCCAAATGTATCCTAGGTGAGGGACAAAAATCTCCCCTATTGAGAACCAATAATCTAATCTAAATTCCTCAGTTTAAAAATGAGGCAGCTGAATTTGATTTCAAAGCTAGTGGGTAGCTAAGTAGGGACTACTAAAGAAAATGGCACTTCCACCATCTACCTGTTGCCCATGCAAAAAATTAGGCATGATCCTTGGCTCCTCTCTCTCCCTTACAATGTCATATCAACACCATTTCTAAGTCTCTTTCAAATCCCCCTTCTCTCCATTGATACAGACACTGTCTTAGTCCAGGCTTCCATTTTCTTTCACCTGGATCACTAAAACAGCCACCCAATTCTACTCCCCATCTCTAGTCTTGCTCCCTCCAATCGATTATCTACACTGTAGCCAGAGTAAACATTTTAAATTTTAAAAAATGCATGTTACTCAGGAACTTAAAACTCTTCAGTGGCTTCCCACGGTTTTTATGAAAAACGTTAAACATCTTAACCTATTGCCTGGCACTTGCTCATCTTTCCCTTCCCACTAAACTACTGTATTTCCACAAATACTCCATATTCTCTTTCATTTTCAGTCTATCATATATGATGTTTCCTCTGCATAGAACTATTCATCTCTACTTATTTTTGTCTGGTTTATTTATTAACTTAAACATCATATCCTCCAGTAAGCCTTCCCTGAATGCTCATGTCCAAGTTGCGTCCCTTCTGTGTGTGATCTCTTAGGACCTTGTTAATCCCCTTCTCACCCTGCATGTTAATCACCTGTTCCCTTGTCAATTTTTCCCACTAGTGTGTGATCTTCAAGGTGGCATGGGCACCATTCTATCCCCAGTGCCTGGTACATAGCAGAGTGCTCAATTCATATTTCATGAATGAAAGAATCAATGGAAGAAATTATATTTTTGAATTTCAGTGTTTTTTTATTACAACATTCTATCTTCCTTTAAAATTACACACAAATAGAGGTCTATGATTACTTAAAGAGAAGATGTCTAATGTAATTTGGTTTTTTTCTTCCTGATGACTTAGTGTCATCATTAAGCATAGTATGGTGCTTTCATGTAATGATGCCTTTAGGGACTCTGAAGACAGGTATTACTATTTTCCTTGGCACTCAAAGGTCCCAAACAACTGAAGTTTTCCATTCTTGGGTTTTTTAGTTATCAGTTTCCACTTGTATGTCATTCCTTGCAGTTGTCAGCATGACTGACACTAATAACCTAGCACTAGGAATGGGGAGTCCTATGCTCTGTTCCCTTTCTATTTTACTGCTTCTAATCTACTACAGACAGGGAAAGAAAATGTTCAATTCTGCTAGAACTGTATACAGAATAAAACTATATTGGCATAGTGTAAGGATGAAGGCGTATTCTTCCTGTGTAAAGAATATGAGTATTAGGGTATGTAGCAGCTGTTTTGACCACTAGTAGCCCTTTGTACAGCTTCCTTGCTTTTCAGCTATGATCCTGGCAGGACAAGCGGCCTGAAAGGCCACTCTCTAATCACCTCCATTACCCCCCATAGCTGGGAGACCATACCCTGTTTGTTGGAGTCAGAATAGGTCTCTCAGGATTACATTTCAGGGCTGGCCAAAGTTACCTCAGACCAGACTTCCAGCCTTGCCATTTGACACTTCGGGTCCTCAACCAAGGAAGAAAGACTTGTCATTTTTATTCTGTCCCTATCAGGTACACACGGAAAAAAAAAATTATAGGTATTATTTGTGAATGCTGCAAATGCAAACAGATTTGAAATTCGCACAAGTTTATGGAGTGTGGATACAAAGAAAAGGGAGGGTGGCCTTCAAAAGAATAATTTGGCAGGCAGAGGCACATGAAGAATGTGTGTCAGACAGCCTCGGAAGGCAGCCTGGCATATTGATGAAAAAAGCCACTGAATAAATAGATAGTTAACTCCGGAGAGCAGAATAGCCGTCTGGATGAAAAAGCTTAATTACGTGAGTGCATATCCTGCTGCAAACTCCAGGATCACACCTCATCTTTCCCTCAGAGGCGGCTGCTGGGCAGGGAGAGGCCTGGATGTGTTCAGAGCGTGTAAGAAGCCACCTGCCAATGCACGTACCTGAGTGTGTGATCTGTGTTGCATATGTCAGGTCTGTATATGGTGATGATGGTGGTGGTGATTATATAATTATTACCTCACCTTTTCTGAACATTTTACTTTTCAGAGTACTGTCATATCCATTATTTCTTTTTCAAGAGGAAACCAAGACACAGAAAAATAAATAAGTGACTTACTCAAGATCCCACAGCCAGGGCAGAGAAGCTGAACTAAGACTCACGTCTGCAGATGCTCATTTGTTTTCTATTCAGTTATATCGCCTCAACGGTCATAACTTATTTAAATAAGATTATTTAATGGCCAAATGAAAGAAGCCTTTCTGGCTCCTCCAGAAAGTTGAAAATGCCTGTGGGTTACTGCAAACCACAGTTCAAAGCAGAATCTCAGTTTCCAGGACAGCATCAGAGGTGAAGGAAAGAAGGAGGGTCTTTAATTCAGTACGTTCTCTGCACCAGAGGAGACAGAACCTTCCTGAACAACCAGAGGAGCTTAGCCAGGAGTACAGACTGGAATCAGAAGAGGCATCTGGCTTGAATAAACAGGGAAGGAAAACCTTAACTTGGGTTCAAAGATAGTCATAACTGAGAGGACAGAGTAAGTCATTTTCCCGAGTTGGATGAAGCTGGGCCTAATGCCTATGTGGTTGTAGTTTGTGCCTTCCTACTATCTTTACACTTAGGTAGGTAGCTGGGGGGTGACAGAAAGAGCGTAGAGGTGAAAGGCAGAAGATCTAGGCCAAAAATCATGGGCACTCAAGTCAGAAGGGACATTAGAGGTCAAATTGTCCTATCTGTGGGTCAGACAGATCACTGATATCAGTATTAAACTCACTGGGTAATTCTTTCTACCTTGAGTCAGGTGACCTTCCCAGGGAGTCTATAAACTTCTCATATTATCTTGAACAGGTACCAAAAAGTATTTCACATTGGTGATTTGAAGACTTTAATCCATGATGGTAAACCTCTACACACCTGAGTGTCTCCTAGCCAGAGGAAGGATAACCGGCAGAAATAAGTTGGAAGGGTGTGACCCCAGTATATTGGCCTGGGAAGGCTGATGTGAAATGACTTCTATAGTTCTTAAGATAAAGCATAGGGCTTCCCTGGTGGCGCAGTGGTTGAGAGTCCGCCTGCCGATGCAGGGGACACGGGTTCGCGTCCCGGTCCGGGAGGATCCCACATGCCGCGGAGCGGCTGGGCCCGTGAGCCATGGCCGCTGAGCCTGCGCGTCCGGAGCCTGTGCTCCGCAACGGGAGAGGCCACAACAGTGAGAGGTGTGCATACCGCAAAAAAAAAAAAAAAAAAAAAAAGATAAAGCATAAATAAATTAACATGGCTCTTTCATGATCTGATCCCAGCCTATTTCTTTTTTTTTTTAATATAGGATATTTGCTTTGAGTCTTTTTTAAAAAAAATAAATTTATTTAATTTTTGGCTGCATTAGGTCTTGGTTGATGCGTGCAGGCTTTCTCTAGTTGCAGCGAGCGGGGGCTACTCTTCGCTGCAGTGCGCAGGCCTCTCGTTGCGGTGGCTTCTCTTGTTGTGGAGCACGGGCTCTAGGCACGCGGGCTTCAGTAGTTTCGGCACACAGGCTCAGTAGTTGTGGTTCGCAGGCTCTAGAGCGTAGGCTCAGTAGCTGTGGCGAACGGGCTTACTTGCTCCCATGGGATCTTCCCAGAGCAGGGTTCAAACCCATGTCCCCTGCTATGGCAGGCAGATTCTTATCCACTGCGTCACCAGGGAAGTCCCCCCAGCCTATTTCTCCAACCTAATCTCTCATCTCCCTCCACCTGCACTGTGTATTCCAACCAGACTACTATTCTTTTCAGTTCCTTGAAATATAAACCTTTTGCCTCTGGACTTGTGTGTATGCTATTTCTTCTGCCTGGAACTCTCTTCCCACCTCCACCATATCCCCTTGGCATGCTTCCACTGATCCTTCAGGCATCAATTTAAAAGTATTTTCCTCTAAGCTTTCCCTGCCTCTACCCAAGACTGGATTAGGCACCTTCCCCATACTCCTTTACACAATGACCTACCCACTATCTTATATCCCATACACTGATTGCAAGTACAGGTAACCTTTACCAGACTGGAAGCTCCATGAGGGTCTCTGTCACTACTGTATACCTAGCACAGTGCATGACATAAAGTATACAATAAAATTTTTAATTGAATTAATATCAACACCAATTCAGTCTCAGAAAATGTGTCGTGTCATAAAGCATTCATGGCGGTAGGATACTAGTCCATTCCGGTAAATCATCTAGACTTTGCGTAACCCAGTTCATTCTGTTTTCCCCATCTGCTGGCTCTTTCATCATTTATATTTCTTCTTCATGCTCTTACCTCTCTTTTTATGTCACTTTCTCCTCTCTACTGCTTCCCAACCTCTGGTCCCATAGCTGCTCAGAGATGCCTCTGTCATTCCTCTTGCCCTCCCCCACAATCCATGCTCTGAGACTGAACTTGACCCACTGTACTCACGTTACCATCCCCCCAATCAAAAAAAAATCCATCTTCTTCCCCAGATCTCAGATAGATTTATATTCAGCTATCTACTGGAAATCAGTACAAAGTTATAAAGTCATGCCAAGATGCTGAAGCCCAACGCAACAATTGCTCTAAGTTTTAGGATTTCCAAAGTGATTATATATAAACGGTCCCTTTCTGAAGCCCCAGTGCCATAAACCAGAGAGAGAAATCTGTGATATTGGAATTTCGGTTAGGCCTCATGTTTGTGAATGGATGCTGCTGGGGAGTGGTGGGTATGTTGAAGACGGAGTGCCATCCCAGCCACACAGTGACCTAAGCAATGACCAACATGGTCTCACTGTGATTACGGTCTTGGGCTGGGGACACCACGAAAGAGAAAATTCAAGTCAACCACATTTACTTCTTTGGGAGGAGCTTAAAAACTCTGCTAAAAGTAACTCTGCAACTATTGGGTAAAGTGGATTTCTATTACCCATGTTCTTCCTGTTCCATTCAATTCAATCAGTTGTACTGAGTGTCTGCCTGTAATGTCCATGGTACTGAGTGAGTTGATCAAGTGTTTCCAAAACAACAAATATTCATGTTTCTCTAATGGTTAACTATAGCAAAGCCCCTCACTAATCAGAAATGATTTTGCGCCCCTCCCTCCTCACTTATCTCCCCCCAAAATATCCCCCATCAGTGCCTCTGGCTTCCCGTCTTGCTGTGTATCTCACTGTGGTCACCTCCTGAATGCCCTGCTTATGGGTCAGTCCTCAAACTGCTGAACAGTTTGTGTTTAATATGGAGAGTGCGTCATATTTATGTCAATGGTGCTGAAGGTTAATGGTGCTTCAGATAATGAGCTTTATTTTTAAAAAAAATGCAGCAGCAAAAACAGGAGCATTTGAAATTAAAGGGCATTTCACAAAGTGCAGTTGAACAGGGAGCAGGTGTCTATTTTTGCAGTGAAATTGTGATTCAACTTCTATCTTTTGCTTGGTTTATCTTCTGAATGATTACACTTAGGATGCAAATATCAGAGGCTTGCTTATTGGTCTTACTCTGGCATAAGTGTGAGTATAGGGCTTCCTGCATCCACAGTCAATTGGCAAACTGCTGTGTACTCCTGGAGATGACACCATAATAAGCAGGGAGTTTATCTCACAGGTGACCCCACCATTTCCCAATTCATTCCCCTCTTTCCCTTGATTTAAAAGCAGTTGTCCTCTTGGGACTAATTTCAATACAGCTAGCACCTTCCCCTGGAGACCCTCCAAGCATTTAATAGGAAGAAATAATGATGTATCTCTTGGTTTCCTTGCAGATAGGAAGGGTCACAGAATTTTGCAAAGCTGGTTCATGTCCAAGTCATGCTGTCTGGCATCGACTGGGTCTTTGCTGCCAATCCGCAAGTCTTTCATTGTTTTCCTTGACTTCCAAGTGTTTCCATCACAAAGTCTGTCTAAGAGCTTATCTCTCCTTAAGTCTCAAACTCATTTCTCTCCCACCTCCACACTGCCCCGAACAGATAACTTTGCGTCTTCCTTGGGGAGAGAAAAAAGAATGGGAACTGAGGTTTGAGATAAAAGAACGTAGGAAGGATGGGTTGCAGAGTACACTTTGTGCAACTGTCATGTAACCTTGGTAGAGACACAGTTCAGGCCTTGGGAAGGTATTTCTGCACATTTGAGACAAGAGACCTGAGATGTGATAGGATGATTAACCATCCTGATCTGCCTGAGATGAAGGTGTTTCCTTGGACATGAACTTTCAGTGCTAAAACCAGGACAGCCCCAGGAAAACCAGGATGCTTAGTTATCCTTAGATGTGGGTAAGAGGCTGAGAGAGCCTACTGGGGAAGGCACCGTAAAAGCAACCCTGGTCTGCCTGGACCCTTAAGCTATGTGTATTATAATAAAGCTTATCCAAAGCTTTCCTTAGCAGAAGCTTCCCTTGTCTATCTCTGTGATCTCACTTCTTACCACTCTCCCCTTTGCTCATTTTGTTCCAGCCATACTGACCTTCTTTCTGTTTCTCGAACACCTCAAACTTAGCCCATGCTGGGGATGTTCTCTCTGCCTGAAAACAGTCTTTCTCCAGATCTTCACATGGCTTGTTCCTTCTCATCTTTCAGGTCTTGCCTCAATTTTTACATCATCAAAGAGACCTTCCTTAACCATTCACTGAAAAGTAGCTCTCTACTTCTGCCCAGTCTCTTGTATGTTATCCTCTTTTCTCTTCATCATAATGTTTAGCACTACTGCAAATGATCTTATTAATCTGTTCACTTGTCTACTGTGTGTGTCCACCACTAAATGAAGGCTCCATGATGGCAGGAACCATGCCCTTTTTTGTTCACTTTTCTATCACCACCACCCAGAAGAGTAGCAACAGCTCGCTTTCTATCTCCTGAGTGAATGAACAAATCCAAGTGCTTGTGTACTGCAAGATCCACATGTCTGCTGGGGACATTACAGAATTACTAGCTAAGCTATCATAGCTCTAGTTTCAGGGTCATATATGAGTAACTTCCTAGAGGGACATTTACACAAAGGGGATCTGAATATATATGTCTTGCAAGTATTCTCTGCATCTTTGATAGTAGGTATAGAGGATTAAAAAGGAATCTATCTATCTATCTATGTAGATAGATTCCTTTTATATATATAAAAGGAATCTATAGTTAAAGCTGGGAAATAGAGAAAGTGAATTTAGCCTCCTTCGAGTGAATGGTTCAGCAAAAAGACTGGCCCTTCGATTGGAGTTGGTAGTTGCCATGAAGGAACATAAATTCATCAGAATTAAGGATAGAACCTCCTGATAGTAACCAAAATGAGAATATAATTAAAGGAGAGAGAGATCAAGGGAGAGAAATCAGGAACTTAACAAGAATGTTAAGCACATTCAAGAGGCCAGAACTCTTATCATGGAAGATATTCCATGAGACTGCCTAGATTTAGCAGAGGAACCTCTCCCCTGGATGGAGAAGGTAGAGTGTAAAGGTTGGATTACAAGGCAGGGTCAGGAAGAAGCCGAAGGCACTGTGGGGTTGCTTATAAAAGACTCTTGGAGCTGCCTCTGAAGAGGGATCTATCCAATTGGAATAATAACGCAGTCCAGAACACTCAGTAAAAAGGATAAAAAGCAAATTATAAAGTTGGGTTTTGAACTTTTTGGAGATTGAAACCAACAAGTAAACTGTAAAAGTTATCTATCTCCATGAGTAAGATGGGGGCAGGGGACAGTGAGAGAGAAAGAAGCAGGGAATGGCTAAAAACAGAGACCCTAGAGACAAGAATAGGAGCGGGGAGACTATTAGTTGATCTTCTAAACCTATAAACTAAAACGGTTGTTAATTGTGTGTGTGTGTGTGTGTGTGTGTGTGTTAGTGTATACCACATGTCTTATTTTTCTCCAATTGAAATAGCAGCTTATCTGGGGAAAAATTTTGTCCTTAGAGAAAGAGACAGCTATGCAATTGGGAAAATAAGCTCTTAGGCAACTTTTGGAGTCAGTTTTTGTGTGAGATTATATGTGTGTATGTGTTTAAGTGCTGTGAATATTTTCTCCCTTTGTTATGTGCCGGTTAATTCAAAGTTAATTTGATTTAGAACAACTAAAGGTTTTCTTTCTTTCCTTTTTTGTTTCTCCTCTGGAACACAGAAAGTACTCTGCCTCCCTAGGCCATAAATAACTCCAGGGACATTGGAATAAGACATACTATTATGAATTGGGTTTCGTAACTATCTTAAATGACTCACTGTGCCTATCAGATTTAATGAAATGCTTCTTCTCCATTTTTTTATAAGCATAGAGTAGGAAAAATGCCACAAAATTACCAGGAGAGGAATGGAATGAGGGAACTCACTTATCATAATATTCTTGTGAACAAAAGTCCAAAGACAAGCGTTGAAATGAATTTAGGAAAGGAAATCAAAGAAGTCAGATATATATAGTGCTATAGTATGAGGATGGAGGAAGGAGGACAAAAAGTTCAAAGACCTGTCAAATGAATATAAAAAAAGAGTCAAAGTAAAAACTTAAACTGGAGATTTTATGCTCTGCAAGATTTCCTATTAGCACTATTCTGATCTAGATCCTTTGGTTAAAAAAATCAAAAACAATGGCTGATTGGAGCAACAATGGTTGCCGTAGGGTTTCTAAAGTTTATTCTCTATGTTTTGTTATCTTACACTTTAAACCCAAAAGAACATACCCTTTGTGTGAATCCTTATACTATGGATTTGGGTCTTGATACTGGGTCCGTAAATGCAATTTAACACTAGAGACCTGAGGCAGGGAAGGAGGACTGGGTCTGAAATTTAAGAACATCCTTGTGTTAACAATCCACAACTTGATTAAAATGGACCTGGAAGTGGAAAGGGTGGAGTCAGTATTGAAAGAAAACAAAAGATGAAGAGAATCAGTAATAGAACTGTATCTGCAAAAGGCTGAGCAGTGAGTATGGGATGGGAAATATGAAAGAAGAGAGAATGAGATTCAGACAGTGAGGCTTAGACAGAAGAAGCTTATGTATACAACTCATGTGAAAAAGGGCTAAAACAGGATGCTTACATAAATATTTCTTTCTCGCAATCGCTATTGTGATTATTCCGCATTAACTGTGCATAAGAGCCTCTGGACTTTTCCATGTTCCTGTGAGAACTTCACTCTGATTTAGTAAATTACTGCTCCCATTTGAAAAATTGTAGCTTTCAAAATGTGCGTTAGTTCTGGTCAGGGAGAGCACGTATTGCCTGTGTCAGGAAACTATGCAATGTTATGGCATCTAGGAAAGTAGCTTCAGAGAACCCAAAAACATGCTTCTTTATAGAGCCTGAATTTCAAAGCCTGTCACAATGGCCAGTCAGTGTTAGTCAAGAGAGAACCCTCTTTCTAACTGCAGATCCTTGGGCTAGGGAGAGGGAGAACACAGGAAACTGAAGTTTCACTTTACATTGGCTAGATCTTTTTTAACTAAAAAAAGTCTAAATGTTCAAAATGAAGTTGTCTGTATAACTGAAAGTACCTGAAAATCATTGTGGGGCAAGAAAGGGAAAATCTCAATAGCATAATTTAAGAAAATAAGGAGTGAAAAGATAAAGCTATTTCCTGTTCAGACCTCTTCAAGTCCTGGTAATTGTTTACTAATGAGCTGGTTAGAGAATCTAATTATCTTCATAGAAAAATAAGCTATTTCTAATATTTAACTAAAAGGTATAGTTCTGTAGGTTTGATATTATTGTGGACCTACTATTTTCATTACCTAAAAATAGACATTTGTTGTTTCATCTCTGGCAGACATACTCCATTCTTTCAGCAGTAATGCATTGATCGCCCTTCAAGGATTTCACTCCTACTTGATTTTCAGTTAATATAGCTTAGGTGGGGTTGATTCCACTCCTAAAACCAGAGATGGGTACAGATTGGTCCAAACAAATCAGCAAATATCCCCTTGGCCAAAGTGATTCATTTAAAGATGAGTACTTGACTTAACTCATGTGAAGTATGGAGAATGAATAGGACTAGTGTAGAAACCACTGGAAGAAATTCTGACTTCCCTCTATGTAGTACAAGGAAAGTGAGAGGTCTGGAATTGCAGCAGCCATTTTGCTACCATGAGGTAGGAGATATTAGAGCTGCCAAGTATCTACCAAGTGGAATACGAGGATGAATCCACTCATGCAGAAATTAGAGTAGAAAGATGTAAGGACACTGGGTTGTGAGTGACATTGCTTGAGCTACTGGATTGAGCTTTGTTTACCTCTAGAGTTTGAAGTTATATGAGTCCCCTCCACATATCCCTTTACTATATAAGTTACTTTGTGCTGGGTTTCAGTCACCTAAAACATTAAGGGTTCTAATGGATAAATTAGTTTTGTTTTGGTTGCTTTCTACAAAATGGGCCAGTTGTCTTTGACCATGTTATATCTGCCATGTAAGTGTGATCAGCTGTTTCAGAGATGTATCCTAGCATTGGATGAAAATGAGTTTGGATGACTCAGTGGAAACCCATTTCTATAACTACAAAGAAAAATTTAAAGCACAAGGCCCATGTTCAAGACATATGAACAGTATTGATAGTATAACACAAGATCTAATTACTTTCTATTATTTTGGGTCCCTGGACATGAGGATCTGTTCCTGTTTAAATGCTTACCTAAGAGTCTTCCTGGTAGTTGCTGTCTGAGCACCTGAAGTTAAGTTTTATGTCAGTGTTTGAAAGGTTCTTAGCAAGCTTGTCTAGTATATAAGCACTTTAATTTGCACATGGATAAACTGAAGTCCAGAGAGAAGATAATTATCACACAGAATTAATAGCTAAACACCACACTCTGATTATGTAGTATGGTTTATATATCAACGTACAACCTCAGTGTTGTTTGTATAGCCACGTATAAGCGCCTTGTGTATATAGACAGTTTACTAGGAAATTTGCCATCAATGCAGCATGCTTGATATTTTAACCTACATGCTGCCCTTGAAGCTAGGTGGCTATTGAATTGAACAGAATGCAGATGAGGTTAAGGGCATCTTTTTTAATCCTGTATGTGCCAGTGAGGTAGGCATGCTATTTTCACTTGTCTAACATCTTTATCTTTTTTTTTTTCGAGTTAAAGAGCCCACCTCTTCCTTTTGGCTTAATCACCCCTCCCAGGTCTAGAAATGGTCAAATAACCTGGGATTAGCCAATAAAAGGGCAACATCCTCCTGGCCACAGTGATTAGCTTAGGAGTGAGTGGATATCCAAATCAGCTGAATCAGAGAAAATCTTGGGACACTTGTGGAAATTATTAGAGATGAGGAGCTTACTGTTTTGTTTCATTTTGCTGAAGTTTTTACGCTAGTAGAATGTAAGTTTAGAGATGCTGAAGCTCTTCTTTATCACTTTGTTGGGAATAGCTTCCAGCACAAGGGAAGTAGATCTGAGAGATGATAGAGATTTCTAAAGATATCGTTTGAATTTCCTGCTCCAGTCAGCCTTACTCCTGAAACTTTCAGATACATAACCTGATGTGTTCCCCTTTCTTGATTAAACTAGTTTGAACTGTGTGTTCTGTTACCAAAAGAACCGTGACTAAGGCAGACTTTTATCTTTCTCACATCCACAGATAGCACATATAGTAGATGTGAGTTGTCACCTAGCCAAAGCCTCCTTCTTTGAAACTGTCCACATAGTCTTAGCCCCTGATAAAAGGTCATGTTTTAGATTGGGGTGAACACCTGACCCAGGAGTTATCAATCCATAAGCTATGCTGAGACAATAATTTGGACACAGTGACTGAATGAATTAGCTAAGGTCATCTTGAGTTGGGCCAGAGTTGGCGCCATGGCAAGACGAAGTCACTTACCTGCCATAGTTATGGGAAACAGAAAATATGAATCAATAGAGAAAGCTAATCTGCAAAGATAAAATGGAAGAATAGAGCAAATATACACAAAGAAGAAACCATATGGCACAAAGAAAAAAAAAAAAAAGGAAGATAGAGCTGCCTGATGATTTTCTACAAACAACATGGTGTTTTCTTCATGTCACTTCTCCTAGAACCATGCCCCACATTTATCCTTCTAATATAATGGAACTTTGTGATTTAAACTAGCCTGAATGGGCTTCTATTCTATACAGCCAACTGGACCTTTCAGTCATCACAGATCCCAGCACTATGCCAAAGGATGAGGAAAGTTTATTACAAAGTTTACTACCTGGACTAGAGGAATTATAGCTAAAAGCAGAAGACTATGGTTTGCTCTGGAGCATGAATTTTGAACATAAAGAAGACTGTCTGCTAGGTCTCAATTCCCTGACTCAATTTAAAGCCTGAAATCTGTGGACTGGCTTCCCTGTGCATGGAGCTAGGGAAGATCTCCCCCACAAGTGTTTATAACAATGTTTAAATTATCATCTCAATTACTCTCTGTGTACACATCAGTGAGCACTCTGCATATCAATAAATGAACTCTGTGTGTATTCAGAAGGCTACTGTGGTAACAGCAACATGTAGATCCAGTTCTCATTTGATGGGCACCTTCCCAGCTAGTTTTAAATGGTTTAGGGGATTATATTGGAGATTTAAGGGAGAACAGATGATTCTCATTGTCCTGCATGAGGTAAATTTAAACTTGAAAATGAATGCCCTAAAACGTGGTATTATTCTTTTCCTAGTCTGTTCTCCAGCTGTATAGAATATAAGCAGGCCAAAATGCTCCTGGGGATAAAAAAAAAAAAAAAGACCTAGAGATACCTGGCAGGATGGGATCACAAAGTTTTGGCAAAGCAGGCAGTCACCTTCTATGGAATTCTGGTTCCCCAACTAGTTCAAGGTCATCCTCCAGGCTACCACACAAGTACCCACCATACTGGGGTAGAATAATTCCACCCCAGTGCAGAAAAAACTAAACATAATGGGGTCCTGGCTACATCTTGCCCACTGTTTCTCTTACATTCTTTTCTGAAGTGGCCCATGGGGCCAATGAGAGACTGGAAATAATGAGAGGGTTTAGTGTTGTTAAAAAAAATTCAACTGAGTAAATTTTAAAGAACTTATTGCTTTATTCGGTGATTCATGAATTGGGCAGCATCCCATCTAGCAGACAGAAGGGACCTTCAAAGAGCTGTACAAAATGAAAGACTTTTATAGGCAGAAGGGGGCAGGACAAGGAAGTTACACTAGCAAAGAGCTGATTATTTGTGGCAGGGTCACCTTCCTTTAGGAGATGGCAGCGGTTTATCAGGCAGATTACCTCACTAGTACTGACCAGGTCATTCCAGATCGACTGGTTTAAGATTCATTCCATTCCTAGGGGAGGCTGAAGCTGTAATTAAGTTAGGTATTAAGTCTTGGTCGGTGATGTGGGGCTTAGCATAAGTGACTCTATTTTGAGCCTGTTGTCTCTTTTTTAACAGTGTAGATAGGATTTCCCAGAAGCTCAGTTCTTGGAGAAGTAGCAAGAACCTTAAAAGGGTGACTTGGGTTGTCATGAAAGAAAGCTTCTAGTCTTTCTCTTTGACTTGAAAAGTTAGTTTCTCTCTCTCTCTCTCTCTCTCTCTCTCTCTCCCCCTACGTACCTCTCTGCCTCTCTCTCTTCATGACTCAGAATGAGGAGAGAGAGAGAGACAGAAAGTATAGATGTCCTATATATTGGTGATATTATTTTCTAGCCTGTGATTCTAATCATTTGGGTGCAGAGTTGTCTTCTCTTCCTCATCACTCCTTCTCTCTCCTTTCCTTTTGTTCTCTCCCTTCTTTAAGCATCCCTTCCTTTTCTCTGAGGACGATGCTTTTCCTTTGTCATTAAAATAAGTTTGTTGTCCTTAAAAATGCCTACTCTAACAAGGTTACATAAAGAATTAATAATAATTCAAAGCGCTGTTAAAAACAACTTAGAGGCAGAGAAGGAGGAAACGAATATTTTTCCCCTCATTGTCAGAAGAATAAAACCCAACTTGATTTCCTCTTGTGAAGTCTTAGTTGTTTCCTTCTAGATGAAGAAAAGGAATAAACCAGTTCTCAGAGACACAACAGCAGAAGCAATAGCACCAAGCAGCATTTACATGAAATAATGCATGTGATACATTAGCATGGTTCCTGGCACACTGTGAGGACTGTTGATGAAAAATTAATCAGTTGATCTAAAAAAGAAATGGAAAATTTTATTCAAGCCAAATTTGAGGATTATAACCTGGAAGAGCATCTCAGAAAGCTCTGAGAACTCTTCCTCCTGTTAGAAGTCAAGGCACAGTTATAGAAGTTTTTGGAGACAGAAGGCTGTACATTAAATGATGTATTATTGACAGTTTATATGATCCAGATCTAAGTGTCATCCTGGTGGGACGTGTGACCCCTTACAAGATCAAGAAGAAATGCTATATTTTAAGAAGTTGTTTTGTTGATGCTAGGAGAATGTTGTTCTTTATGGTTGAGCAGGTATTTCTGCTAATGGGTGAGGTTTGGTCAATACATAATGCAGATACATAATGCACAGATACATAATGCACAGTAGGGGGGAGAGAGGAGGCCAAACGGCAGAGAAAAAGTTTTATGTTTAAATTTTTCTTGTCTTGCCATAAAATATGAATTTTATTTCACAACACTCAGTAAGTGTTCATTATTTGTATTATTATTAGTATTATCATTAGTCTTAAGTGCTCAAATTTTATTTCTGAACAAGATACCCTTGAAAACTGGTCATCCCAAAGAGTCAATCTCAAAGAGGCTTTTAGCACAGAATCTCAGGCCCTCTTAACTTTTTAAAGTGCTTTCACATTTATTATCTCACTTTTGTTCTGGCACAAGTTTGGATTTATAACTGGAAGTTTAAAACAAAAGACAGTTTTCTAGCTAGAACAGTTACCAGAGTAAAATGCTATTGTATCCAAGTCATCCATTACCATTGCAGGAATAAAATGCTGAGAAAAAGGAGGTTTCCCTCCTTAAAAGCACTAAACAGCATCATTTGCAATGTCGGAGAGACACAAAGATTTTCACTTTTATCAGTGAAGAAAGACAACTCTTTAAGTACCAAACAAAAACTGAGTAATAAGCAAGTGTAGAAACCAACTTTATGGGGCCCTACTTCTATTTTAATAAACACATGGCACTAATTGTGTGACAGGCATATAAAAGTTGTACAATTATTAACCCATTTATCTTCAAAACAATGCAATGCAGTAGGTTAGGTACTATTATGTGGCCATCACCATTTTACTGTTGAGAAACTCAAGGCAAAGTTGGGCTATGCAAATAGCCCACCACGATGAAGCCACTATGTAATAGAGTCTGGTTTCAAACCTAAGCAACCTGACTCCAGTCTAAGCTCCAGAGCATAATGCTTGCTGCCTCCCCCATGCAACTGCATCCTCTTGAGAGGCCATGAGCCAACACTTTCTCAAGTTAACTCCCCTCTCAGTACCACCTTCTCAGCATCTGTAGACTTCTGGAAAGAAAGCTTCAGGTAGCAAGCTATGTATACCTTAGTCTACTGCCCTATCTAAGAGATAAAACTGCTGATGTAAGAGAGGTGTGGAACAATTCCACAGTTGCCCATGGTGCTGCAAAGGTAGTAGCCAGAGCAATGGGAATGCGTTTAGCTTGAACTCTAAGCCACTATCTTCTATACCTTTAACTGATGAATTTTTAAAAAAATCACCAGTCTTCCCTTCCTGGACATCTATTCCACAACACAACAAAGTTCTCCTTGATTAGCCAGTCACTTTCTTTGCTTGAATTAAAAAAAAAAAATAGAAGGGGAGAGCTCTTTCTTTCTAAAGGCTGTAAGCTCCATTTTTAACAGGTTAAGCCACTTGATTATGAATCCTGAAGCAGAAAGAGGGCATCCCTATGAAGTCAGAGAGAGGCTAGAGTAATGTCAGGCACAAAGAACAGATGAAGTCACACTCCTTCTCTAGAGAAGGAAAACTACAAGTTGATATCAAAACCCATTATACATCCTTTATAGTTCATTGTATCTAAATGTTTAAACTGAATGTAATTTCTTTTTTTAAAAAAAATTGTGTAGTATTTAAGCACATGGACTCTGGAGCCAGACTTCCTGTGTTCAGATCTAATCCCTTTAATTAATCTCAGTGTTGCTACCTGTGCTTTGCTCAGCTGTTACTTTGAGCCAGTCATTCAACCATCTTATGCCTCCATCTCCTCATTTCTAAAATGGGGACAATAGTACTTACTAATAGGATTGCTGTGAGGATTAAACAAGTAAATGTATTTAAAGATATTATAAAAAGTGTCTGGCAGTAATAAGCATTATATATTAGCTATTATTATCAATAATAATAGCATTTAAAAATAACACAGGGAGTTTTTAACTGTCCTTATATTCCCAAACTCTCCACCATACTATTTATTCAGGACACTAACTTCTCTTCTAATTGCCTTTACCCACTTGTTCCTTGGTTTCTGTCTGTGACCAAACAGAAAAAAGGCAACACCTCATACAGTCAGTTTGGCACATGTGCAGACAGGATTTTGCCATATGGGACATTAAGACACAGTCTCTAGGAACACAGTACATTCAAATTCAGGGTCTGTCTGAAGAGGGGAAAAGTACCACTTTCTGATGGCAACACTCCAGTCATGATAGGTTTATTTTACTATGAGGAGAGATAAAGCTATGTGGTCTGTTCTTTCTCTGAGTCTTTTTGGATTGTCTGCTTGTTTGCTTGTCAATTTTTGCTTTTTGTCTTGTGGAAAAAACAGGGAAAAGGAGACTAAAGGAATAGCAGGGACCACCTAACTGATCTGGAACACTAAAAACACAAACTAAAGTCATCCCTTTAATTAATTTTAACAATCAAAGCATGATAATTATATTACTCACCAAGGAGAGAGGAAGAGAAGTCCTAACTGCTAAAGGAATCAATCATGAGTCAACCAACAAAATCCTAGCACCTGAACTAATTGTGGAACCATGTCCAATAAGAAATGGAGCATTTTAATAAAAACATAAGACTAGGATTTAACAACAAAAAACCCCAGCTTTATATCAACTAGCGAGAGACATACCAAAGTGTCCCTACATGTTGATTGTTTGTTTATGCCTGCTCTGTAAGATTATATTTAGAATGCAGGTAAATTCTATATTGATGAAAAAGTAAAGGTCTCAAAACATTTCCTGGTTCCTATCTGTATATCATATAAAACATATGCTTTAGAATTTAGTTCATGAGACCATATGAATCAAGGAGTATGCTACAAAATTACCCTAATTACAGGAGAATAATTAGGGGAGAAAAGAGCCTTAGATGCCAAACCTGTAAACTCAAAAGTACAAAATCATGACAGATATTACAGCCATAGTTTGCACTTGAAGAAATAGTTTGAAGATTGGCTAAGAAGCTGTCCATAAGTCCCACAGCTGGTTAGCAGCAAAGCTAAGAGTTAGACGAACCCTGTGACCCCACCACGCCATTAGGGTGAAAACATCTCAAAGGAGGTCAGATTCTATGGCTTTTTATTTAGTGAGTAAAGAACCACTCAGTTATATAGCACAGAATTTTACTTTCAGAGCTGCCTAAATAGTCCAATTGGTCCTAGAGATAATTTCCAGTCAAAGGAATAGAAGGTCTCAAAGTTCCTGTTCCCCATCTCACCTCAACTACAGATTTGCCCAGGATTTTGTCTTGACTGTATCTAGATCTATCAGGACTATGTGGTCTGCTTCCCTCCAGGCCTAGACCTTGGAACAGTTAGGGAGTAGGTGAAGTTTGACTTCTACACTCTTTTTGCGCATCTTCTCTTAGCCCTACCTGGTCTTATCTTTTCAAGGCTCAGTTCAAGTTGCATCTTCCTGGTGAAGAGTTCCTTGACCATTCTGGAAAGAAGTGATCTCTCACGTCTTCCAATACCTATAGCATATAGTATCTTTGCCACCTTTTAACATTTACCATACACTCTAACAATGGTGATAATGGTGGTTGGTCGTGGTAGCTAAAAATTGATTGCTTCCTTGTACTAGCAGCTTTTCATGAATGACTGCACTCCTCTCTGGCACTCTATGAAGTAGGTTTTGGTCATCTGAAGATGAAGAAACAGGCTCAGAGTTTTTAGGTAACTTGCCCATGGTCACACAGCTAGTAAATGACAGAGCCACAATTCAAACAGGTTTTTTTCTGTCTCCAGCTTCCAGGTTCTTAACCACTATACCATGCTTTCTCAGGGTGCAGTCCATAGACAACAGGCATAAAAATCACCCAAACATAGGTTTCTGGGCTCTACCTTAAACCTTCTGAAGGACAATCTCTGAGAAGGAAGTCGGGGAACCTGAATGTTTTCTAGCCCATTGGAGGTTCAGATCCCTACTGAAGTTTATGAGAACCACTGCACTAAAAAGTCTACTGGTAGCAACTCCCTTGAGTTTATATAGGTTTTCATGCTCACAAAGCTCCTTGATATTAATTATTACTTACTGGCTATTTCTATATATGACCCCTAATATGGGTTTACATCCTGTGTCTCCTGACTACAGTTTAAGAGACACGGTTTCACTCTGTATCACCTGCTCACTGCATACCTCAGAATTTTCTACACATTACTAGTTTTCAGTAAGCCTACTCTTCCACTGTGATTGCCAAATGGTCTCTGCTGCTTCACAGAAGACATCAATCTATGTTTCATACTAAAAGGGGTATTTTCACCCCTAAACCGCTCCACAGCAGCCACAAAGAGTGGCTCGAATTTCAAGCACTTTAATGTCATGACCATCCCATTAAAACAGAGGGCATCACAACGGTGTGACCTTTCTGTCTGCACAGGAAGAACAGCATTTGAGTACACTGCTAAGATTTCTCTTCCCTAAACTATGTTGAATAAGAGTGGTGAGAGTGGGCAACCTTGTCTTGTTCCTGATCTTAGTGGAAATGGTTTCAGTTTTTCACCATTGAGAACAATGCTGGCTGTGGGTTTGTCATATATGGCCTTTATTATGTTGAGGAAAGTTCCCTCTATGCCTTCTTTCCGCAGGGTTTTTATCATAAATCGGTGTTGGATTTTGTCAAAAGCTTTCTCTGCATCTATTGAGATGATCATATGGTTTTTCTTCTTCAGTTTGTTGATATGGTGTATCACATTGATTGATTCGCATATATTGAAGAATCCTTGCCTTCCTGGAATAAACCCCACTTGATCATGGTATATGATCCTTTTAATGTGCTGTTGGATTCTGTTTGCTAGTTTTGGAAGTTCTAGCCACAGCAATCAGAGAAGAAAAAGAAATAAAAGGAATCCAAATCGGAAAAGAAGAAGTAAAGCTGTCACTGTTTGCAGATGACATGATACTATACATAGAGAATCCTAAGGATGCTACCAGAAAACTATTAGAGCTAATCAATGAATTTGGTAAAGTAGCAGTATACAAAATTAATGCACAGAAATCCCTGGCATTCTTATACATTAATGATGAAAAATCTGAGAGTGAAATTAAGAAAACACTCCCATTTACCACTGCAACAAAAAGAATAAAATATCTAGGAATAAACCTACCTAAGGAGACAAAAGACCTGTATGCAGAAAACTATAAGACACTGATGAAAGAAATTAAAGATGATACAAATAGGTGGAGAAATATACCATGTTCTTGGATTGGAAGAATCAACATTGTGAAAATGACTCTACTACCCAAAGCAATCTACAGATTCAATGCAATCCCTATCAAACTACCACTAGCATTTTTCACAGAACTAGAACAAAAAATTTCACAATTTGTATGGAAACACAAAAGACCCCAAATAGCAAAAGCAATCT
>NC_041234.1:87031459-87036701 GCF_002837175.3 Physeter macrocephalus | reverse complement strand
AATCCCACTACTGGGCATATACCCTGAGCAAACCATAATTCAAAAAGAGTCATGTACCAAAATGTTCATTGCAGCTCTATTTACGATAGCCAGGACATGGAAGCAACTTAAGTGTCCACCAACAGAGGAATGGATAAAGAAGATGTGGCACATATATACAATGGAATATTACTCAGCCATAAAAAGAAATGAAACTGAGTTATTTGTAATGAGGTGTATAGACCTGGAGTCTATCATACAGAGTGAAGTAAGTCAGAAGGAGAAAAACAAATACCGTATGCTAACACGCATATACGGAATCTAAGAAAAAAAATCTCATGAAGAGATTAGTGGTAGGACGGGAATAAAACACAGACCTACTAGAGCATGGACCTGAGGATATGGGGAGGGGGAAGAGTAAGCTGTGACGAAGTGAGAGGGTGGCATGGACATATATACACTACCAAATGTAAATTAGATAGCTAGTGGGAAGCAGCCGCATAGCACAGGGAGATCAGCTCTGTGCTTTGTGACCACCTAGAGGGGTGGGATAGGGAGTGTGGGAGGGAGGGAAATGCAAGAGGGAAGAGATATGGGAACATATGTATATATATAACTGATTCACTTTGTTGTAAAGCAGAAACTAACACACCATTGTGAAACAGTTATACTCCAATAAAGATGTTAAAAAAAATTTCTCTTCCCTTCCTGGATGTCCTTCCCTCATCACTGGCTCCTTGCCACCATCTCCCTGGGAGAAATGTGCTTATAGAAGAAGTTGAAGATAGTGGTAGACTGATACATGCTGGGCCACACAAGGAATACCATGTAAGATTACAGGTAGGAGGAGCATGCCTTTGGCCAGAGTGATTAAACATTAAGATGATAACTACAGTTTTAACACTTTTGTTAGAAAATTTTGTTTAAAAATAATGTATTTTTTTAAGTACAAAAATACAAAATGCTCATTATAGATTACTTGGAAAATAGAGAAAAAGGCAAAAAACCATGTATTGGTTACCCTATCATTCAAACAAAACCACTGTCGACATTTTTATATATAGTCTTTCAGTCTTTTTCTATGCAAGCGTTCATGGGTATGTGTGTGTATGTGACACATACATTAAAAAAATGGAGTGATACTATATACAAGGTTTTAGATCATGATTTTTATAATATCAAGAATATATCATGAACATTTTTCCTATTTCATTAAATATCCTTATGTAAAATATAATGTTGGAAAACTTTATAAAGTGGTTAAATTATTGTCTTGCTTTTCAAAAAAGTCTAATGACTGCCATGCTTGGGTCAAGGATTATTGAAAAATAAGACAATCAAAGAAGAACCAGAACTAGGGGTCAAGTTAGACTGGTGAGTCTGTGGCTAACAGTCTGAGTAGAGGCCCAATGGGGACTTGGTTCACACATCAAAGTAAATCATAAGGATGAAGCTGGGAATAGTATCCAGGGGATCAAATGAAACAGAAAGAGCATAAGCAAAGTCCTAAATTACAGGATGTGGGTTGACAGTAATAATCAGAGAGATCCAGATGAGTTGGAGGCCCAGCATAGGTAAGAGTCTGGGTCAGGGATTATGCCCAGAAGACTAACTGTAAGCAGGAGGGCAGCATAGAGTCTGAGTGTACAAAGACAGGTCTGGATTGGGGATTCAAGACAGAGATGAACAAATAGTTGTGGAACAGCAGGGAACTGAACACAGGAACTCAGGATCTGGGTCAGAAGCAGATCAACACAATAATGTGACAACCAGTCCTTGGAGAGGGGCTGTCCAGATATTAGTAGTCTTGGTGAGGGAAAATAAGAGCACAGTAAGAACCTACACAGTCCAGAGTGCCCTTAGAATTGTAGCACTGACCTCCATAGAAGCTCTACTTGTTGACTGAGGGTGAGAGGATTCAGTTAATTACTGGGACCATCAGCAATCACTAGCCAGCAATGGACAGAAGAGAAGGGTAGGAGGCGGTGCTGAGAATGAAGGACACTTTTGCATGGTTACTTAAAAAAAAATGAAAATAGAAATGTCCATTTTTGTGGTCAAAAATCATCAAACAGTGCTTTTGTACAGTTCAAACCATATAAATCCTTGGTATAAGAGGTTGGTTTCCGGGTGAGGGGAGGTGGGGTTGGTAGAGTGGTGGAATGTGGATTAATTGAGGAGTTTGGTTGCATGGATGACAATGAGGTACAGTTTTACTGTACAAAAAAACACTAACTTTCAAGCCTGACATATTGTAGATGTTCAGTAAACATTAATTTAAATAATTTAAAACTGTTAAGGCCAGCATTGGGCAAATCACAGCGGAACATACGAAAGAAGAATGTGCCGTTGTTCTCTAAAAGAGCTTATTTTTTTTAATGAAAAATAAAACAAGTGAGACCTTCAAGATGGCAGAGGAGTAAGACGTGGAGATCACCTTCCTCCCCACAAATACATAAGAAATACATCTACATGTAGAACAACTCCTACAGAACACCTACTGAATGCTGGCAGAAGACCTCAGACTTCCCAAAAGGCAAGAAACTCCCCCACGTAACTGGGTAGGGCAAAAGAAAAAACAGAGACAAAAGAATAGGGATGGGACCTGCACCTCTGGGAGGGAGCTGTGAAGGAGGAAAAGTTTCCACACACTAGGAAGCCCCTTCACTGGTGGAGATGGGGGGGTGGCAGGGGGAGAGCTTTGGAGCTATGGTAGAGAGCGCAGCAAAAGGGGTGCAGAGGGCAAAGCGGAGAGATTCCTACACAGAGGATCGGTGGCAACCAGCACTCACCAGCCCGAGAGGCTTGTCTGCTCACCTGCCAGGGCGGGCGGGGGCTGGCTGGGAAAAAGTCTGGAGCTGCCGAAGAGGCAAGAGACCATTGTTTCGGGGGGCAGGGGGTGCGCGAGGAGAGGGGATTCAGAGCACCACCTAAACAAGCTCCAGAGACGGGTGCGAGCCGCGGCTATCAGCGCGGATCCCAGAGACGGGCATGAAACGCTAAGGCTGCTGCTGCCACCACCAAGAAGCCTGTGTGCAAGCACAGGTCACTTCCCACACCTCCCCTCCCAGGAGCCTGTGCAGCCCACCACTGCCAGGGTCACGTGATCCAGGGACAACTTCCCCAGGAGAACACATGGCATGCCTTAGGCTGGTGCAACGTCACGCTGGCCTCTGCCGCTGCAGGCTCACCCACATCCCGTACCACTCCCTCCCCCCGGCCTGAGTGAGCCAGAGCCCCCGAATCAGCCACTCCTTTAACCCCGTCCTGTCTGGGTGAAGAACAGACGCCAGAGGGCAACCTACATTCAGAGGTGGGGCCAAATCCAAAAATGAAACCCAGGAGCTGTGCGAACAAAGAAGAGAAAGGGAAATCTCTCCGAGCAGCCTCAGGAGCAGCGGATTAAATCTCCACAATCAACTTGATGTACCCTGCATCTCTGGAATACCTGAATAGACAACGAATCATCCCAAAATTGAGATGGTGGACTTTGGGAGGAACTGTAGACTTGGGGTTTGCTTTCTGCATTTGTTTCTGGTTTTATGTTTATCTTAGTTTAGTATTTAGAGTTTATTATCATTGGTAGATTTTTTTCATTGATTTGGATGCTTTCTTCCCTTTTATATATACATATATATTTTTCCCCTTTTTCTCTTTTTGTGAGTGTGTATGTGTATGCTTCTTTGTGTGATTTTGCCTGTATAGCTTTGCTTTTAGCATCTGCCCTAGGGTTCTGTTTGTCTGTTTTTTTTTTTTTTTTTGGTATACTAGTTAGTGCATGATAACCTTGGTGGATTTCTTTACTGCTTTGGTTGCTTTCTTTTTTAATGACTTTTCAATTTTTTATTTTTAATAATTTTTTTAATTTTATAACTTTTTTATTATTATTTTCTTTCTTTCTTTCTTTTCTCCCTTTTCTTCTGAGCCATGTGGCTGACAGGGTCTTCATGCTCTGGGCAAGTGTCAGACCTGTGCCTCTGAGGTGGGAGAACTAAGTACAGGACATTGGTCCACCAGAGACCTCCCTGCTCCACATAATATCAAACAGCAAAAGCTCTCTCAGAAATCTCCATCTCAATGCTAAGATCCAGCTCCACTCAATGACTGGCAAGCTACAGTGCTGGAAACCCTATGCCAAACATCTAGCAAAACAGGAACACAACCCCACCCATTAGCAGAGAGGCTACCTAAAATCATAATAAGTTCACAGACACCCTAAAACACACTACTGGGTGCAGTCCGGCCCACCAGAAAGACAAGATCCAGCCTCATCCACCAGAACACAGGCACTAGTCCCCTCCACCAGAAAGCCTACACAACACACTGAACCAACCTTAGCCACTGGGGACAGACACCAAAAACAATGGGAATTATGAACCAGCAGCCTGCAAAAAGGAGACCCTAAAGACAGTTAAGTTAAGCAAAATGAGAGGACAGAGAAACACACAGCAGATGAAGGAGCAAGGTAAAAACCCACCAGGCCAAACAAATGAAGAGGAAATAGGCATTCTACCTGAAAAAGAAATCAGAGTAATGATAGTGAAGATGATCCAAAATCTTGGAAATACAATGGAGAAAAACAAGAAACATTTAACAAGCACCGAGAAGAACTAAACAGCAAACAAACAATGATGAACAAAAGATAAAATACAGGAAATAACTACTGCAGAGCAGAATAAAGAAAAAAAAATGAAAAGAATTGAGGACAGTCTCAGAAGCCTCTGGGACAACATTAAATGCACCAACATTTGAATTATAGGGGTCCCAGAAGAAGAAGAGAAAAACAAAGGAACTGAGAAACTATTTGAAGAGATTATAGTTGAAAACTTCCCTAACATGGGAAAGGAAAGAGTCAGTCAAGTCCAGGAAGCGCAGAGAGTCCCATACAGTATAAATGCAAGGAGAAACACGGCAAGACAAATATTAATCAAACTATCAAAAATTAAATACAAGGAAAAAATATTAAAAGCAGCAAGGGAAAAACAACAAATAACATACAAGGGAATCCCCATAAGGATAACAGCTGGTCTTTCAGCAGAAACTCTGCAAGCCAGAAGGGAGTGGCAGGACATATTTAAAGTGATGAAGAAGAAAAACCTACAACCAAGATTCTTTTACCCAACAAGGATCTCATTCAGATTTGATGGAGAAATCAAAACCTTTATAGACAAGCTAAAGCTGAGAGAGTTCAGCACCACCAAACCAGCTATACAACAAATGCTAAAGGAACTTCTCTAGGCAGGAAAAACAAGAGAAGGAAAAG
>NC_041234.1:87029430-87031300 GCF_002837175.3 Physeter macrocephalus | reverse complement strand
CTGGAGTAGTAATTCTCATATCAGACAAAATAGACTTTAAAATAAAGACTTTCACAAGAGACAAAGAAGGACACTACATAATGATCAAGGGATTAATACAAGAAGAAGATATAACAATTGTAAATATTTATGCACCCAACATAGGAGCACCTCAGTACATAAGGCAAATGCTAACAGCCATAAAAGGGGAAATTGACAGTAACACAATCACAGTAGGGGACTTTAACACCCCACTTTCACCAATGGACAGATGATCCAAAATGAAAATAAATAAGGAAACACAAGCTTTAAATGATACATTAAACAAGATGGAGTTAATTGATATTTATAGGACATTCCATCCAAAAACAACAGAATACACTTTCTTCTCAAGTGCTCATGGACCATTTTCCAGGGTAGGTCATATCTTGGGTCACAAATCAAGCCTTGGTAAATTTAAGGAAGATGAAATTGTATCAGGTAACATTTCCACCCACAACGCTATGAGACTAGATATCAATTACAGGAAAAAAAACTGTAAAAAACACAAACACATGGAAGCTAAACAATACACTACTAAATAACCAAGAGATTACTGCAGAAATCAAAGAGGAAATTAAAAAATACCTAGAAATAAATGACAATGAAAACACCATGACCCAAAACCTATGGGATGCAGCAAAAGCAGTTCTAAGAAGGAGGTGGTTTACAGCAATACAATCCTACCTCAAGAAACAAGAAACAACTCAAATAAACAACCTAACCTTACACCTAATGCACTTAGAGAAGGAAGAACCAAAAAACCCTAACGTTAGCAGAAGGAAAGAAATCATAAAGATCAGATCAGAAATAAATGAAAAAGAAATGAAGGAAACAATAGCAAAGATCAATAAAACTAAAAGCTGGTGCTTTGAGAAGATAAACATAGTTGATAAACCATTAGCCAGACTCGTCAAGAAAAAAAGGTAGAAGACTCAAATCAATAGACTTAGAAATGAAAAAGGAGAAGTAACAACTGACACTGCAGAAATACAAAGGACCATGAGAGATTACTACAAGCAGCTCTATGCCACGAAAATGGACAATCTGGAAAAAATGGACAAATTCTTAGAAAACACAACCTTCCAAGACTGAACCAGGAAGAAATAGATAATATAAACAGACCAATCACTAGCACTGAAATTGAAACCATGATGAAAAATCTTCCAACAAACAAAACCCCAGGACCAGATGGCTTCACAGGCGAATTCTATCAAATATTTAGAGAAGAGTCAACACCTACCCTTCTCAAACTCTTCCAAAATATAGCAGAGGGAGGAACACTCCCAAACTCATTCTAAGAGGCCACCATCACCCTGATACCAAAACCAAAGATGTCACAAAGAAAGAAAACTACAGGCCAATATCACTGATGAGCATAGATGCAAAAATCCTCAACAAAATACTAGCAAACAGAATCCAGCAGCACACTAAAAGAATGATACACCATGATCAAGTGTGGTTTATGCCAGGAATGCAAGGATTCTTTAATATACGCAAATCAATCAATGTGATACACCACATTAACAAATTGAAGGATAAAAACCATATGATAATCTCAATAGACGCAGAAAAAGCTTTTGACAAAATCAACACCCAGTTATGATAAAAACCCTCCAGAAAATAGGCAAAGAGGGAACCTACTGAACATAATAAAGACCATATATGACAAACCCACAGCCAACACTGTTCTCAGTGGTGAAAAACTGAAACCATTTTTTCTAAGATCAGTAACAAGACAAGGTTGTCCACTCTCACCACTATTATTCAACACAGTTTTAGAAGTTTTAGCCACAGCAATCAGAGAAGAAAAAGAAAAAAAAGGAATCCAAATTGGAAAAGAAGAAGCAAA
>NC_041234.1:87028369-87029187 GCF_002837175.3 Physeter macrocephalus | reverse complement strand
GGAACAGGATAGAAAGCCCAGAGATAAACCCACGCACATATGGTCACCTTATCCTTGATAAAGGAGGCAAGAATATACAGTGGAGAAAAGACAGCCTTTTTAATAAGTGGTGCTGGGAAAACTGGACAGGTACATGTAAAAGAATGAAATTAGAACACTCCCTAACACCATACACAAAAATAAACTCAAAATTCATTAAAGACCTTAATGTAAGGCCAGACACTATAAAACTCTTAGAGGAAAACACAGGTAGAACACTCTATGACATAAATCACATCAAGATCCTTTCAGACCCACCTCCTAGAGAAAGGGAAATAAAACCAAAAATAAACAAATGGGACCTAATGAAACGTAAAAGCTTTTGCACAGCAAAGGAAACCATAAACAAGACAAAAAGACAAACCTCAGAATGGGAGAAAATATTTGCAAATGAAGCAACTGACAAAGGATTAATCTCCAAAATTTATGAGCAGCTCATGCAGTTCAATATCAGAAAACAAACAGCCCAATCCAAAAATGGGCAGAAGACCTAAATAGACATTTCTCCAAAGAAGTTATACAGATTGCCAACAAACACATGAAAGGATGCTCAAAATCACTAATCATTAGAAAAATGCAAATCAAAACTACAATGAGGTAACACCTCATATCAGTCAGAATGGCCATCACCAAAACATCTACAAATAATAAATGCTGAGAGAGTGTGGAGAAAAGGGAACCCTCTTACACTATTGGTGGGAATGTAAAGTGATACAGCCACTATGGAGAACAGTATAGAGGTTCCTTAAGAAACTAAAAATAGAACTACCATACGACCC
>NC_041234.1:87018865-87028104 GCF_002837175.3 Physeter macrocephalus | reverse complement strand
AAGGGTAAGCTGGGACAAAGTGAGAGAGTGGCATGGACATATATACACCACCAAATGTAAAATAGATAGCTAGTGGGAAGCAGCTGCATAGCACAGGGAGATCAGCTCTGTGCTTTGTGACCACCTAGAGGGGTGGAATAGGGAGGGTGGGAGGGAGACGCAAGAGGGAGGAGATATGGGGATATATGTATATGTATACCTGATTCACTTTGTTATGAAGCAGAAACTAACACACAGTTGTGAAGCAATTATACTCCAATAAAGGTGTTAAGCGAAAAAGAAAAATGAAACAATTTGAGAGGAAAAGATACTCATTTTCTTAATACTGAGAACTAGATTACCATAATAGGTAAACGTGTAGGAGTTCAAGGAAGAAAAGCTAGAAATCAGTATTGGCTAGAGGGGCTGAAGAAGATTTCCAGTTAGAGGGAAAAATTGAAAATAGGAAAGGTTTGGATACAAAACATAAGCAAAGGAACAAGGTACCTCTCATCGCCAATTTTCCTACCACTTCTGACCATGCTTTCCAAACTAGTATTCCTCAGCCTAGATTACAATGATGACTACTTCATCTATCCTAAAGATTGTTCTGCAATACACTAGTCCTGAGATTCTTCACTTTAAAAGATTCTCATGGTCAAATTTGGGAAGTGCTACAGTTTCCTCTCGGAGATTCACAAAGCATATGAGCATAATAAATACTCTGAAAAGTGCTGCAATAAAGAAATCAGTTTTAACTTTGTTGAATCCAGCATTTCTTAATACAATTTGACTATGGAAACTTTTGTTTCAATAAATGCTTGTAAACATTCCATGGTGCTAGTGTGGTACAGAATACACTGTAAAAGATACCACTATAGAAAAGTAAACAATTTAAATTCTCTATCAAAATATCCGAAAATGAGGGATAATAAGAATGGAAAACAGGCTAAGGGTATCAAAAGTTAAGCACAAACTGTTGTCATTAAAGAGGGAAAGGGAGAAGAAATGGGCACAAAGCATTTTAAAAAATGGTTTGTCTACAGATGGTTTGGAAGACACTGTTCTAAGCCACTACCCATTTTTAATCCTTTTAATAACCATTTCCCCTGCAGGGTGAGAATAGGCAGACATGAAAGTACTTTTATTGGATGTCCTGATGTTAAAGCACTCTTTCTCTCTTTTCTGGTAACTGTGCTTTTGTTATGGGATTAGTTTTGAATTTGTTTGAGTCCTGGTTACTAAGGATTGGGGTATGTCATTGGCCTTAGAAAATAGAGACATTTCCATAGTTTCTCTTGCTTCCCAGAAGAGTATCTTGGCTGTAGCTGATGGGGAAATCATGTTCAGAGATGGGTAATGTCTTGGAGGAGTTCTTTCCCTGGAGATGTGTAAGCAGAAGTTAGTAGTCATTTGAGAAGATTGTCAAGAGGTAGAGATTGGTCTTTATGACTTATAAGGGCTCTTCCAACTCTAACAGTATAGGATTGGGTGGAAGGTTTTTTAAATACTTTGCACATAGAAATCTTCTGGGAAGTTTTTTGAAAATGCCAATGGCTAGGCTTCACCCCAGACCAAAAAAATCACTATCTGTGGACATGGGTTCCAGACATTTTACTGTTTAAAGGTCCCCAAATGATTCTAGTATGCACCCAGAGTTGAAAATAGCTGGATTAGATATTTTTAACCCATATTGCTGACTCTAATATGGTAGATCCTATGATTCCATTATTCCATGCTGGATTTGTATTCAGTAAGAGTAGGTATCTGCCAACATGGAATAATTTGAGGGGCTCTAGGTAGATTTACCCCCCATGAGTCCCCAAATTCCCTTCAGGCTAACCACTATGCTAGACATTTTTCCTATTAGAGATGTGCTCTTTTATATTGGGCCTCCAGGTTCCCTCCTAAAATTCAAATACTCTCTGGAGAAGGAGTACATTAAAGCTGTTATTGGTCACTGGCACCATGTCATTTAATGGATCAGCTTGTCATCTACCAAGGCCAGGAGGGAATAGGTAGGGTATAGGAAGAGAAACATTACTTAGAGAGTGTGCCAAGAACTGTATCAAAACTTTACTGTCTTCCTTCCCTGTCTTCCTGCAATGCCCTCCCCTTTCAGTTTTAAGATTACTCATCTGACCCTCTATATTTGCATCTTCTGAGCTGTGAGTCATTTTTATCCATTTTGTCCCTGTTGGTGACAGCATATTTGGTATCCTGTAAGGAACTGGTATAAGGGAGCTACTTTTTTATGTTAACAATTTCTTCCAGTCTTTTCCTCCTCTAAACAACGCAGTCAGAATAGCAAGTAATGCAGGTTGTGTCTATATAGGCCACCAAATTACCCAATTACCGAACTGATTGCCTGGTCAGCCAATTTAATGAAATCAACCTGGTGAACTTTAGCAAAAACAACAACAAATTGCAGTTTCATCCCTCAGCCCCGCTCACAAAAAGACAAGCAATTTGAGGGACCTGACCAAACTGACCAGAAATTCTAGTACCACGATGGTATAATTTCATTGACATTTCCTTAACCTTTTGCCTGACCACTGACTAAACCACTGGATGGGGATTTGACATTCTAACTTCTTAGTGGACAGTTTTAGGTTTCCAGGGGATACAGGTTGGATAGAGATGATCAGTAAACTTCTTTTATTGCCAGAGTCTACTGTGTCACCCCTTCCTCCTACCCCTAACTCTGTCAGCTACACGTGGCTGTCATTGGACAACTGCATTTTTTGCACACAATCACATCTCAATAATAGTATTTCTTTCTGCCCTCTAAATGCCCCCATTTGCCCACATCAAGTATTTAAAAAATCAGTGTGTACTTTATTTCAGTTCATATAACACAATGCGCAATTAGGGCCATTTAAAATGTTCTTATTTGCTTCTTTACTAATATCCTAAAAGATTTTTGTCCCCCTCAAGAAGACTGAATTACTATTCCCCTGAGTCTTTGTTTCAAAGGTGCTCTAGCGTCTCAGGTCTTTCATCCATCTTCTCTGGCTAATTTTTGGTACTTGATAATCCCTCAACATATGATTCATTCGGTTTGTAGCTATCTCTTCATAATCTTCAGTGGATTCATAATGCAGTTTAGTGAAAATTTTAGTCAAACTTGTGATATGGCATCTGTTTAAGTGAGTTCATTGGTTGCTTTTATTCATTCAATCCCTTTGGTATGTGAATAGGCACATACTTTCTGAAGGTTAGGACTATGTTCATGGACAGAAAGCAAAGGGGAGAAGTGATCTGGATAATACAGGTAAAAACACTTTATCCTGAATTATTTGGCTCTTTCAGACTGCTAAAGATGGATTTTTACCTAAATTATCCAGATAACTATAACTATTTAATATTTTTTGATTTTGTATATGTATATATTTTTAATTTTGATTCCCTCTATTACAACCCTAGCCCAGGCTAAGGGCCTGAGATATTGCAACTGTCATTTAACCAGTCTCTCTACCTACAGTTCACAGGTTGGCAAACCGCAGCCCACAGACCAGATCCATCCTGCTCTCCGTTTCTGTAAGTGAAATTTTATTCACATACAGCCACACTTATTTGTTTACGTATGAACTAATGCTGATTTCAGACTACAATGACAGAGTTGAATAGTTGCAACAGAGACCATATGGTCTAAAAGATATACTACCTGGCCATTCACAAAACACATTTGCTGGTCCCTGCTCTCTTCCTCATTTATCCTGCACATCACTGTCACATTCATTTTTCTGAGACACCAATTTCATCATGTCACTCTCTTGCCTCCACATCTTAAATGCACAACTGCTAGTCAGCTGGTATGCACTGCTATGTCCTTACTCTTCTCATCGTTAGGGCCCATGCCATGCTGATTGTTAAATATTTTGAAAATCGCCTTTGCTTAAACGGTTCTCATTTTCATGGAATAAAATCAAGCTCCTAAGCCTAGCATTCAAGGCCCTTTTCAATCTTCTTTCTTACTTGTGCCTTATACGAACTTTTTTTTTTTTTATCTAGAACACACCTAGTTCATCCTTATCTTTGCCTTTTTCTTTAAACTATCCCCTTCATTTAGAATGCCCTGAACCCCCCTTTCTCCTTTTATGAATATGGAGAACATTTGTCCACATTTACCTCAGACAATCTCAGTTTACACCTATTATCCTAATAATTAAAGGTGACTTCTTTCACTCTCAAAGTGTCCTGGTTTGGACAACATTATATAGTTATCCTAGCTATGAATCATATTCTTCCTTCGAAGATGACTTCAAACTCTATTGCTCCCATGAAGCCTTTGATGTCTTCAACCCATAGAGGTCTTTCTCTCTTTCAAGATTTCTTAGTATCTAGAATACTCATATGTTACTTATAGTATGAAGTCTTACACTAGATATATTTTTTTCTTTCATAATATTGACCCTCAATTCGAATATAAGCTCTCTTAAGAGCCATGCCATATATATATATATTTTTTTCATTACACACATGTTCATTGAATACTTTCTATGTGTCTACAGGTGGGGCCTGCTTCCAGGGAAAATCAGGAATTAAATCCCATTTATGCATTCGACAGACATTTGTTGAGCACCCCTTATATTCCTGTCACTGGAGCTGTACAGATAAGACCAGCCCTGCCCCCAAAGAGCCAGGAAGATAAGGTGAGTACAGACCCCCATAGCTGATGGGGGAGGCAGCGATAAGCCATATGGGACACGAGAAGATCTCACTGCTTACTTCCAGCAGAGGCAAATCAAAGAGAGCTTCATGGAAGAAGGGTCATCTGGGCACAGATTCAGCTTCTAGGCTCCACCAATATTTTATGCCTTTGCCTCACTGTAGTTGTTTGGCTGCCTGGTGGTTATGTTGTATATTTTGTACCTGTTCAGCTCCTAGACCATCTCTCATATACATAAATTGGCTTATATTTATATATTGATTTGATTGATTTATAGATAATTATCTACAATCATGACATAGGAAACATATCTCGGAAGAAGGAGCTATATTCTTTAAAATCTAAAATGATAATAGAACAGACAATCCTGTTACCCTTTCCCTGCCATTACCAGGATCACTCTACTGAAAAATCTTTAATTTTCAAGTGATTTTGAGGGTCACTCATTAGGCTAAAGCAGCTTGAAAGTTTTCATTCTCAGAGGGGTATAATATAAAGGACATTACAATAGGAACCGTGGGATTGAGGTTTCTATTCTTGGCTCCAGCACAATCACTTAAACTCTTCAGGTCTCAGTTTCCTCATCTGCCAAAGAAATAAGACTGGACTAGATGACTTGTAATAGCTAACATTCTATTATATTCAAAAAATTAATTAATGGAATCAACAGATGAGTTGTACAATATGGATTAGGATCTTAAGTAATATATTTCATAGGACATATGAATTCATCTTCAATTAAGTTATCAACATAAATTAACTTTCTGTTAGCCATGTTTAATTTAATTACTTCAAATTGTGTTCCTGAGACAGAGAAAAATTTCATTTAGAGTGTAGTGACTGTGTTACAGTAAAACACATATGTTCTGATAACAAACATCTGCTTAATTAAATTTTAAAAGAGGGGGATTCTGGGAACAGGGTGAACTGAATATATAGCACCTTTCTCCTCAATTCCTAACTACAAGCTATATGCTTCTTCTGAGCAAAATAGGTACTATATGAGTACTGAGCAAAATGGGTACCATGGGCAGCTGGGTATTAGCAAGGCCTTGTTAGGTCCTAGCGAGAAAGTTGATACAGGACTTTCTCCCTCCCCTGAATACTATATAAGTGTATGAAGACCAGCATCATGGATCCCCTAAGGTGAAGGCTGTAAATTGCTAGATCTTGATTTTGAAAAGCTATGAATCCTTGTGGAGAGGGTTGATATTGGTCTTACATGAGATTGGCAGGTCACCCTGCCTCCTAAAAATCCAAGAAGAAACTGAAGAAGTGATCCAAGTCCTTCCTTTCCTCCTGAGTCTAGGAGAGTATGAAGAAAACAAGAGAGCAAAGAGAATTCTTCCAAGTGCCTCAGTAAGCACTTCCATACTCCCTACCTACTTCTCTATTCCTGGCTTACAGGGTTAAAGAGCACTTTGCATTCACCACAGGACTGCTGACACATAGGACATGCTGCCTACCAGAATCCCAAAGAGATGACAGTGAAAAGTAACAACCTCATCGCAGGTACCCAGCACCTAGAGAGAGGAAGATCAAGCGGAACAAACTGAATATATGCTCAGTGAAATAGAGTTGCTGGAAGGGACAGATGGAAACTTAAATTAAAAAATAACAGCACTGAAGGATGTTCAAGTGAAGTACAGAAAACATTTTCTGGAATAAAAAAGAATAATTTTCCATCTATCCAATTCTGTAAATAAATTGAAACAGAAGATGGTCATTATTAAGAGATGAATTGGTATACATACATTAGGATGGATAACCTGGGAATGTTTAAGATGTTTAATAAGGACTCAACCTAAAAGGGACATACTTTAAGAGAAACTCTATAAGAGTCTAGAGCAGGGGCTGGCAAACTACCACCCACATGTCAAATCTGACCTGCCACCTATTTTTGTATAGCCTGTGAGCTAAGAATGATTTTACATTCTTAGATTGTTGAAAAATATCAAAAGAAGAATATTTCATGATGTAAAAATTATAGGAAATTAAGTTTTAGTATCCATAAATAAAGTTTTATTGGAACACAGCCATACACATTCATTTATGTATTATCTCTGATTTACACGAAAAGCAGAGCTGGATAGCTGCAATAAAGACAACAAGGCCTGCCAAGCCTAACATGTTTACTACCTTGCCCTTTAGAGAAAGTGTGCTAATCCCTGGTCTAGAGCAGTGCTATCCAATAGAACTTCCTGTGATGAGAGAAATGCTCCATATATGTGCTGTTCAATACAGTAGCCATTAGCCATGTGTGGCTATTGAGCACTTGGTATGTGGCTAGAACAACTGAGTTACTGAATTTTTATTTTGATTTACTTTTATTATGTTAAATTTAAATAGTCACATGCGGCTTGTAGCTAGTGGCTACTATATTGTACAACACAAGTTTAGAACAAAAAGTACTAAATAATTTAAGCAAAATCTAGGAGTTAGGATGGTAGTGGTGGTAGTGATAAAATGAAAAAGCAGAACTGGCAATCATGATACCGAAGTGAATGTAAGGTTTAATGCACAAAACAGAATAAGAGGGATATTAATGTTATGTAATGCTAAAAATCACATGCTTGTTGGGACTTCCCTGGCTGTCTAGCAGTTAAAACTTCATGCTTCCACTGCAGGGGGCATGGATTTGATCCCTGGTCCTGGAACTAAGATCCCACATGCCACACGGTGCGGCCAAAAATAAATAAACAAACAAACACACACAAGCTCTATGTAAGATTTTTTAAAAATCACATGCTTGTATATACAAAACTACACAAAACAATAACTATTAGAAATAAAAGGAAAACTTTATAAAATTAAATTGTAGTTGAGAGCATATACACCTTTCTCAGATCAGACTGCTCCAGTAAACAAAAAATAATATAGACAAATAGAAGAAAACAATCAACCAAACTTGTTTAACTATATATAGAACCTACATTCCTCAAACAGAGGACATACACTCTTTGTTATATCCATAAAACATTAACAAAATTAATCAGGTACTTGGCCACAAGCAAAACCATAAACAATGAAAAAATAAGGATATTATTGGTTGAAGTCTCTGATCATAATCCAAAAATATTAGAGATAAAATTTTGGACATAAAAATCTTAATGACTTGGAAACTAAATTAAGAAACATTCCTAGATAACCCTTGGATCAAAGATGATATAAAAGGAAATTTAAAAATACCTAAAAGGCATGGAAAGGAGAACACTTTATACTAAAATTTATAAGACAATGAAAACTATAGTCACAGGAAAATATATAGTATTAAATGTCTTCATCATAGAAGAAGAAAAAAAATTAATTTACTCATCTTCAAAATGTAGAAAAATAACAAAATAAAGTTTAAGAAAACAGGAAGAAATGAATGAATCTTTTTAAATTGAAAGGGCAAATAAATCCAAAGGT
Source organism: Physeter macrocephalus (assembly GCF_002837175.3). Lineage (NCBI taxonomy): Eukaryota > Metazoa > Chordata > Mammalia > Artiodactyla > Physeteridae > Physeter > Physeter macrocephalus. The sequence continues at coordinate 87,020,042 of NC_041234.1, read as the reverse complement.
GTTTTTTGGGGAGTGGGGGAAATGAATTTTTGATGTTTCTGTTTCAAGAAAAGAGAGAGAGAGAGAACCAAAATAGACATGTGTAGGAATAAGAAATAAACATAATCATGAGAAGGGAAATGATGAAACTCTATGACACAACATTGAAAACCTTTCCAAAATTGACCCAAAAAGAAGTGAGAAACTTGATTAGACCAACTATCAGAGAGGAATATCAGAAAGGTAAATGTGTTACCATCGAAAATAACTTCATCCAGGAAACAGGGGTTACAACCAAGTTTTATATGACCTTTAAAGATTAAATAGTCCTATGTTATGTAAATGATTCCAGGCCATAGAAAACAATGGGAGGCTCTCCAATTCATTTTATAATATCAGCAAAACTTTAATTTTAAAATCTGATAAAAATAGTATTCAGGGCTTCTCTGGTGGCACAGTGGTTGAGAGTCTGCCTGCCGATGCAGGGGACGCGGGTTCATGCCCCGGTCTGGGAGGATCCCACGTGCTGCAGAGCGCTGGGCCTGTGAGCCATGGCTGCTGAGCCTGCGCGTCTGGAGCCTGTGCTCCACAGCGGGAGAGGTCACAACAGTGAGAGGCCTGCGTACCACAAAAAAAAATAATAATAATAGTATTCAAAAAGATTTTGCATACAATTGAAACTAAGTTGGCATTAATCCAAACGAAATTCTTGTGAATTAAGATAACTGGGGAATCTCTAAGATCATAACTCAAAAAATATGCTAAAATAAATGACAAGGGAATTAAAATAATATATTAGAAAATATCAATTTAACATAAAAATGGGTATTCATAGAGGAAATAGGAACAAAAAAGATATGTCATATAGAAAACAATTCACAAAATGGCAAATGTGAATCCTGCTTTATCAATAATTACATCAAATGTTAATGGATTAAACACTCAAATTAGAGGCAGAAGTTGGGATAATGGATAAAAATATCCAATTATGTGCTATCATAAGAGATACTTTAGATTTTAGAACACAAACAGTTTGTGAGTGAAAGGATGGAAAAGGGATATGCCATTAAAACAGTAATTAAAGAGAGGGAAAGTGGCTATAAAATATCAAACAGACTTTAAGGCAAAAATTGTTACTATAGGGCTTCCCTGGTGGCGCAGTGGTTGAGAGTCCGCCTGCCGATGCAGGGGACACGGG
>NC_041234.1:87016841-87018758 GCF_002837175.3 Physeter macrocephalus | reverse complement strand
ATCCCACATGCCGTGGAGCTACTAGGCCCGTGAGCCATGGCTGCTGAGCCTGCGCGTCCGGAGCCTGTGCTCCGCAACGGGAGAGGCCACAACAGTGAGAGGCCCGCGTACCGAAAAAAAAAAAAATTGTTACTATAGACAAAGAAATACATTTTATAATAATAACAGGATTAATCCATCAAAAAACATAACAATTGTAAACATATACACACTTAACAAAGCGCCAAAACTCATGAAGCTAAAACTGACAGAACTGAAGGAAGAAACAAACTGAGCAATAATTAGTAGGAGACTTAAATAACCTACTTTCAATAATGTACAGCAACTAGACAGAAGATCAACAAGGAAAGCGAGTATTTGAACAACACAGTAAATCAACTACAGTAGAACTAACAGACATCTATAGAACACTCTACCTAACAACAGCAGAATTCACAGTCTTCTCAAGGGCACATGGAACATCCTCCAAGCTAGACCAAATGTTAGGCTATGAAACTAATCTCAATAAATTTTAAAGGAGTGAAATCATACAAAGTACATTTTCTGACCACAACAGGAAAAACCACAAAGAAGATCAGAAGCTAATTTGAGATGAATGAAAATGAAAGCACAACATACCAAAACTTTTGGTATAGAACTAAAGGAGCGTTCAGAGGGAAATTTACAGCTATCAATGCCTACATTAAAAAAAAAAGTAAGATCACAAATCAATAACCTAACCTGCTACCTTAGAAAACTAGGAAAACAAGAACTAATTAAACCCAATACAAGCAGAGAGACGTTAACTATAAACAAAACATAAAGAAAAGAAATAGAGAATAGAAAAACAATAGCAGTAATCAACAGAACCAAAAGTTGGTTCTTTGAAAAGATGAAAAATTGAAAAACCTTTAGCTAGATTGACCAAGACATAAAGAGAGAAGACTCAGGTTACTAAAATCAGGAATTAAATAGAAGACATTATTACCAACTGTAAAGAAATAAGAGAATTACAAGGGAAATCTACAAACAACTGTACAACAAAAAATTAGATAACCTAGATGAAATGAACAAATTCCTAGAAAGACACAACTACTGAAACTGTCTATAAAGAAGAAATGGAATATCTGGATATATCAATAACAAGTAAAGAGATAGAAATAGTAATCAATAAATTTCCCACAAAGTAAAACCTAGGACTGGATGGTTTCACTTTTGAACACTATCAAAGATTTAATGAATTAAAACAAGCTCTTCCCCGCCCCCCCCACCAAAAAAAAGAATGTAAAAAAAAAAAAAAACACATCATAACTTATTCTATTAGGCCAGTATTACTCTGATACATCATGACCAAGCTGCATTTATCTCAAATATGGAAGGTTGGTCCAACATATGAAAATCAATCAATGTAATATACTTTGTTAATACAATAAAGGTAAAACCTCACATGATCATTTCAAAAGGCACACACACAAAAAACTTTGAAAAAAATCCAACATCTTTTCATGATAACAACACTCAACAAACTAGAAATAGAAGGGAACCTTCTTGAACCTAAAAAAATGCCAGCTACAAAAACCCCACAGCTTACATCCTACTTAATGGTGAAAGACTGAAAACTTTCCTCCTAAGAACAGGACTAAGACAAGGATGTCCACTATCACTTCTATTCTACATTGTACTGGAAGTTCAAGTCAGAATAATAAGACAAGTAAAAAAAAAAATAAAAGGTATCCAGATTGGAAAGGAAGAAGTGAAACTATTTCTATTTTCAGATGACATCATCTTATATGTAGAAAATCCTAAAGGATCCACAAATATTAAAGCTAATAATTCAGCAAAATTGCAAGATACAAGATCAACACACAAAAATCAATTTTTTTTTTTTTTTGTGGTATGCGGACCTCACACTGTTGTGGCCTCTCCCGTTGCGGAGCA
>NC_041234.1:86985089-87016801 GCF_002837175.3 Physeter macrocephalus | reverse complement strand
TGTGGTATGCGGGCCTCACACTGTTGTGGCCTCTCCCGTTGCGGAGCACAGGCTCCGGAAGCGCAGGCTCAGCGGCCATGGCTCACGGGCCCAGCCGCTCCGCGGCATGTGGGATCCTCCCAGACCGGGGCGCGAACCCGGTTCCCCTGCATCGGCAGGCGGACGCGCAACCACTGCGCCCTCAGGGAAGCCCTCAATTGTTTTTTATACACTAGAAACAGGCAACACAAAATGGAATTAAGAAAACAATTCCATTTACAATGGCATCAAAAATAATAAAATATTTAGTAATAAATTTAACCAAAGAAGTACAAGATTTGTACACTGAAAATTACAAAACACTGTTCAAGGAAATTAAAGAAGATATAAATAAATGGGAAGATAGTCTATGTTCATGGATTGGAACACTACATTAATAAGATGGCAATACTACCAAATTTATCTACAGATTTAACTCAGTCCCTCCCAAAGCCTTTTTGTTTGTTTTTGTAGAAATTGACAAGCTGATCTTAAAATTCATATGGGACCCAGAATAGCCAAAACAATCTTGAAAAAGGACAAAGTTGGAGAACTCACTATAAAGCTACTTCTGTATATGAAAGCTTACTACAAAGCTATAGTGATTAAGACTTTGTGGTTTGACATAGGATAGATATACAAATGAAAGGAATATATTTGAAAAGTCTAACATTTATCATCAAGTGATTTTGGCATGGATACCAAGACTACTCAGTGGAAGAAAGATTAGTCTTTACAACAAATGGTGCTGGGACAACTGGATATCCACATGTAGCAGAATGAACTTAGATTAACTACTCTGTACCATATACTGAGATTAACTGAAAATGATCCAAAGACCTAAATGCAAGCACTAAAATGATAAAACTCTTAGAAGGAAATATAGGTGTAAATTTTTGTGCCTTGGATTTGGCAATGGTTTCTTAGCTATGATACCAAAAGTATGTAAAAACAACAAAAAACCTAGATAAATTGGACCTCATCAAAATTAAAGCTTACTATCAAGAAAGTGAAAAAGCCATCTATAGAATGGGAAAAATATTTACAAATCATGTATCTAATAAGATTCTAGTATACAGAATATACAGAGCTCTTAAAACAAAATAATAATAAAAAAGACATACAAATGGCTATTAGGTACATGAAAAGGTGCTCAACATCACTAATCATCAGGGAAATGCAAATCAAAACAACAGCGAGATATTATCTCCTACCTGTTAGACAGGCTATCATCAAAAAGACAAGAGATAAATGCTGGTGAGGATGTGGAGAAAAGAGGATCCTTGTACATTGTTAGTGGGACTGCAGACTGGTGCAGCCACTATGAAAAACAATGTGGAGGTTTCTCAAGAAATTAAACATAGAACTACCATATGATCCAGCAATCCCACTTCTGCGTATATTTCCAAAGGAAATGAATACAGTACAAGATATCACAGAGATATCTGCACCCCCATGTTCACGGCAGCATTATTTACAATAGCCAAGATATAGAAACAACCTGTGTCCATCAACAGATGAATGGATAAATAAAATGTGATGTATGTATACACACACACACACACACACACACACACACACATACATACAATGGTATATTATTCGTCCATAAGAAAGAAGGAACTCCTGCCATTTGTGACGACCTGAATGGACCTTGAGGGCATTATGCTAAGTGAAATGAGCCAGATAGAGAAAGAAAAATACTGCATGGTATCACTTATATGTAGAATCTAAAAAAAAATAAGTCAAACTCATAGAAATGGAGTAGAAAAGTGGTTACCAGGGGCTAGGGGATGGGGGACAAAAAACCTCAATAATAAAAAGACAAATAACAGAATTAAAAATCGTCAAAGGATTTGAACAGACATTTATCCAAAGAAGATCTAGAAATGGCCAACAAATACATGAGAAGATGCTCAACATCATTTGCCTTCAGGGAAATGCAAATCAAAATCATAATGAGATTCCACTTCACATCCACTAGGTGTGCCTATCAAAAAGACAGACAATAACAAATGTTGACAAAGATGTGAAGAAACTGGAACCCTTATACACTGCTGGTGGGTGGTGATACATACCCTGCTTCTCTGGAAAACAGTTTTGCAATTCCTCAAAACATTAAACATAGAGTTACCATATGACCCAGCAATTCTACTTCTAGGTATATACCCAAGAAAATTGAAAACATGTTCACAGAAAAACTTGTATACATATATTAACAAAATCCATGAAATGGAATATTAATTCAGCCATGAAAAGGAATGAACTACAATAGAGATGAACTTTGAAATCATTATATATGTGCAGTTTAAAAGAATTTTATGGAATGCGAATTATATCTCAATAAAATATTAATAACAACAATAATACTGCAAATGGTAATCTGGATGATCAGCATGTATCCCTTGGGCCTGGATTTCCACTATGGTAGTGAGTGTAGGAAAATACTGTGTTTTTTATGGATGAAAATTCAATGTATGCTGTGAATTTGTTGGTTTGAAACACTGAAAATTTTTCATTAGACAATGTTTACATACCTCAGCTGAAGAACCTTTGAGAGTATATATATGAAATTTAAAATATATTAAGTTGCTTTAAAACAATATGTATAGCTATACAAGTTGGAGTTATTTTAACTTTGAATATGTACCAAGTCTCTTAAATATTGACATCTTGTGAACTCCTGCCATTTGTGACGACCTGAATGGACCTTGAGGGCATTATGCTAAGTGAAATGAGCCAGATAGAGAAAGAAAAATACTGCATGGTATCACTTATATGTAGAATCTAAAAAAAAATAAGTCAAACTCATAGAAATGGAGTAGAAAAGTGGTTACCAGGGGCTAGGGGATGGGGGACAAAAAACCTCAATAATAAAAAGACAAATAACAGAATTAAAAATCGTCAAAGGATTTGAACAGACATTTATCCAAAGAAGATCTAGAAATGGCCAACAAATACATGAGAAGATGCTCAACATCATTTGCCTTCAGGGAAATGCAAATCAAAATCATAATGAGATTCCACTTCACATCCACTAGGTGTGCCTATCAAAAAGACAGACAATAACAAATGTTGACAAAGATGTGAAGAAACTGGAACCCTTATACACTGCTGGTGGGTGGTGATACATACCCTGCTTCTCTGGAAAACAGTTTTGCAATTCCTCAAAACATTAAACATAGAGTTACCATATGACCCAGCAATTCTACTTCTAGGTATATACCCAAGAAAATTGAAAACATGTTCACAGAAAAACTTGTATACATATATTAACAAAATCCATGAAATGGAATATTAATTCAGCCATGAAAAGGAATGAACTACAATAGAGATGAACTTTGAAATCATTATATATGTGCAGTTTAAAAGAATTTTATGGAATGCGAATTATATCTCAATAAAATATTAATAACAACAATAATACTGCAAATGGTAATCTGGATGATCAGCATGTATCCCTTGGGCCTGGATTTCCACTATGGTAGTGAGTGTAGGAAAATACTGTGTTTTTTATGGATGAAAATTCAATGTATGCTGTGAATTTGTTGGTTTGAAACACTGAAAATTTTTCATTAGACAATGTTTACATACCTCAGCTGAAGAACCTTTGAGAGTATATATATGAAATTTAAAATATATTAAGTTGCTTTAAAACAATATGTATAGCTATACAAGTTGGAGTTATTTTAACTTTGAATATGTACCAAGTCTCTTAAATATTGACATCTTGTGGACTTTTTGTGCTTCTGTGTTTTACTTTCCTATTAGACCATGTAGGAAACTGTGTGCTTGTTATTGGTAAAGGGGCCCTCACTGAAACCCAAGCTTGGAAGGATTTCCTTTGTTTTTTCAGATTTTCTGGTTTGGTTTTGAGGGATGGGGTGTGGAGCTAAATGATGTGTGGGAGGGAATTCTCTAACATTGACGTCTATTCCATGAGCTTTTCCTGGGCGCTTATTTTATTGCAGCATATTAAACTTCTTTGATATTAAAAAAATAATAATACAATTAAAATCTTGTGAGAAATCTAGGGTACTGTATGTTATAATCTATAGAGTATATGAGAAATCTAGGAAAGCTAAAAATTTTAGATCAAAAGATAGACATATTTGATCATTTAAAATTAAAACTTCTATATAGTAAAATATAAACAAAAATACCATAAACTAAAACTCCTGATGAAAGACAGAAGATTACTATCCATAAACAAAGAGCTCTTTTAAACTGGAAGAAAAATGCCAAATAGAAAAATGGGCAAAGGTAATGAATAATCAATTCATAGAAGAGTAAAGACAAAAAAGTTCACTAGCATTCAGGGACATGCAAATTAAAGTAAAAATGAGGTAGTACTTTAAATCCATCATACTGGCAAAGTTTAAAGACCAATAATACTCATATATTGCTGGTGGAAATGTGAAGTGTTACAACTATTTTGGAAAGCAATCTGGAGACATCTATTAAAAGAAAACGTTACTGAACTCAGCAGTCAGTCCCATTCCTTATAGCTTATTCCGTTGTAATAAATGCATATGCACAAGCATGTTTATTGCAGCATTGTTCATACTGACAAAAATAAAAACAAATTAGAGAATTGCCCCTACTATAGGGAAGGATGAATAAATTATCACATATCCACTCCATAGAATAATATACAGCAATTAAAACTAATGTGGTAATGTTATCCCAGATGACTGGGAGAGAATTCCAAAAAGTATTCTTGATTTACAAAAGCAAGATGCAAAGAAGTGTGTACAATATGATCCCATTAAATAATGACAAAGTCCTGTTTGTGTGTGTGTATGTGTGTGTGTGTGTGTGTGTGTGTGTGTGTGTGTATGAGCATAAGAAAACATGGAACAATATATTCTAAGGGTAACATGGGTTATGTGATGGAAAGGAGAAAACAGGAGAAGGCAGAACGAAGCAAAAAGAAATGGAAAAATAAACTTGAAAATTATGATCACATTAATATAAAATTATATATTGCATCTATATGTATAACGTATAAAACTATATAAAGACATAAACAAATCAAATTAAAAATTAATTTTGAAAATCAAACCAGGCAATAAGAAAATCTTACTAAAATGTTTAATTATACCTTTCTGTCTTAGCAAGCATTCAGTGTGTTAGGGGTATAGCTGCAGATGCTGGTTAAGAGTTGGGGTGCTATAATCACTTACCCTGGGTTGAAATCCAACCACTGCTGCTCATTTGCTCTGTGATCATAATTAAGTTACCTATCCTCTCTGTGCCTTAGTTGTTACCTCTAAAACAAGGAAGATGAAAGTACCTCATATAATTTTTTTGAGGATTAAATGAGATACCACACATAAATTGCTAAGAAAAAAGTGCCAAGTATATAGTGAGCCCTCAACATATATCAACTAACATTACCTGTAGAGTCTTCATTTTCTGATACGTGGTAGGAGAACTATACCAAGAGACTGAGAATCAGGGGACCTGACTGTTACCTTGGGTAAATCAACTTTTCACCACAGCCAGCTTAAGGGTCAAATGAGAAAGATTATTTGAATGTGCTTTGCTTTGTGAACTGAAAAGATCATAAGAATAATAATAAATTATATAAGACTATTAGACTCTAGTAATAGGAAATCGGAATACATATATAATCATTCTTAGAAACCTCCTACAACAAAAAACTGAAAACAGCTTAACTTCAGGCAAGTCATTAGTGAAAATGTTATGTCCTTATTTTATTTTGATGTATGATATTGAAATCGGTTGGGGAAGAATGACTTTGATTAGGTGGGATTATAGAGACAATAAGAAGCTTCATATAGAATTCACCTAGCAAATTTAGACTTATATAGTCGCTACAAATGCCACAAAGCTATTAGGTGGAAAAAGCTATACGTTCAAGATCTTCTGATTTCAAACTACTGGCAGTCCCTCAGAATCCTGCATATGACCATAAGATTAAGGGTTGGAAGAAGTATTACAGTCTAACCTGGAAGATAAAACATGGTTTGATTAAATAGTCATTGATAACTTGATATACTTTCTGATTGTGGCTGGGAGTTTTTATTCATTTAAATAATATTTTAAATGTTCACTCTTATTGAAACATATGGTTAGCAAGGGAGTGTATAAGAAAACCAATATGTGGGATTTAGACTCAAAAGACCTGGATTCGCTCCCAATTCTGATGTTATCTACATGGTTGACTTTGAGCAAGTCACTAATCTCTCTGTCCATGAGTTTCCTCATTCCAAAATGGGCCTAATAGTAACTCCTAGAGTTACTGGAGAATTAAATAAGATGCCATATATAAAAGTAGTTAGCCCAATGCCTTTCTCTTTGTAGGCATTCAGTAAATGTTAGTTTCCTTTAATATTTTAATAAAATGCTATATGGAGGCAAGAGGTTCAGAAGAAATAGGTGAGTGGCAAATCATACTGATCATTTTTATTTTTTTCATTATATCTAGGGAAGCTTCCCTATTCAATTTGTGAGTCCATAACCTCAGAAAATACCATCCAGCAAATGGTCATCATGGTACATAGAGAGAAGCAATAGCTCCTTGAAAATAGGTCTTACAAAACTTGGACAATGAGGTGAATGTTGTTTTGATAGAAACCGCAGTCTTCCTCTATTGTTTAATGTATCTAATAACCATTACCTTTCCTGGGCTGCACTAATGCCACTACTTCCCACCCTCTTTTAGAAACAATGGTAAAATCCTTCCTATGCAATTAAATACTTGGAGATGTTTAAAGACAAGTACATGTGAGAAGATTTGATTTTCATTGATACTAGTTTAGGGGGTGGGTAAGAAAACTGAAATTTAAGACAACTGTGTTAATGTAAGCTTGATGCCATAAGCTGAAGCTTATAGTCAATAAACTTAATAGCTATAGTTAGAGTCAAGAAGATATCTACCTTAAACTCCAATTCCAGATACATTCCAGCTAACAGCTTTTGGTCACTTCTACGCCCCTAATCACCTCACTATTTCTTTTTCTCTACCTCCACCATTAATCACATCTGCTCTTTATCTCTCTAAGATACCATTTTGTTCCCCAGAAAGCAAATTACTTAATGCTTTTCCTAAAGTTTTGCTGCCTAACCTTTCTATCACCATGGAGAATATTCTACACATGAAGGAAAGGACACAGTGTACAGCTACTTCAGTATGTCCATTGACCTTGTCTATGCTGTTGAAATTTTGAATTATCTTTCAACTGAAGACAAAGAAGAAAAGTAGAAGTAAAAGCAAGGGAGAGAACAAGGAAGGGAATCCATTATCTGACTAAAGAGCAGGTACTTGGTCACGTATGAAGAGGGCAGAGAACTAGAATTTACAAAGTCTAGGACTTTCAATATTCCTCACTATTGGGGCCAGAAGAGACATTCAAAGATTAGGTATCCTTATAATAAAGTGTTAGTCTGTGAAGGTTGAATCTGGCTGCAAAATCTGACTTTTAGATCCTTGCCCTCACAACAAAGGCCCTACACATAGGTCCTGGGCATGCCTAGCTCAGACCAAATCTACAGTAGATCTTTCCTGAGCTCCCACGTAGGAAATCTCACTGTTGGTCTATGGTGCTGACCTTTGGAAGAACCAAGAAGACTTTAGAATCTTCTCTCCCTCTCCCTCCCCTCTCATTTTTTGTTCTTGGGCTGATTATAATTGTATTAAGTTCATTCAGATCCCTATTTATAGGTTGTTATGAAATCTGGCTGTCAGTAATCAATAACCCAGGGCTTGAAAGTTTCTGAAAGAGAAATATCTTTTGTAGATATTAAAAGGTGAGCTTTTATAGAGAGTAATTAAGGTCACGCTGCCTGAGTTGGGGGGAGATGTTGAGATCCCATCAGCTATAATGAGTATACCATGTAATTCAAGTGTCTTACTTTGAGAAGCTGGTAAATGAGAAGCCATATAAAGAATAAGTAGAAACTGGAGAATAGGTACTTCAGTAAGGAAAAAATAGCTCTTAGCAAAAGCAATCTGACATTATTATTACTAATTTTATGTAAAAACCCAATCATACATATTTTGTTTCACTCATCAAAATGATGATGGCATAATGAACATAAGTACATGTAATCTCCTTTAATTGTGGAAATTACTTCCTCATTCATTCAACAAATATTGAACACCTACTACGTGCCAGGGATTGTTCTAGATAGCTGGGAATACATGTTGAACAAAATAGACATTAAACAAATCTGATGGCGATAAGTGCAATGAAGAAAACCAAAGAAGGATAGGACACAGGGAGTGACAGGGACTTCTATATTGGATCAGGTGGTTAAGGAAGGGCTCTGTGAGGTGACATTTCGCCTGAGGGGAAGAATATTCCAGAGAGAGGAAGAGCATGTTCCAAGTCTCTGAGATAGAGGATTGAGAAAGATTGTGATAGGTTCTGGCATACATGGCAGAAGGCAACCTGGGGGGTAGGGGTAAAGTGAAACCCAAGTCAAAAAGCTATTTGTAAATGAGGGTTGCTTGTAGAATGTTGGTGGTGGTGCTTTGCTTGACATACACAGGTGCTCAATAAATACTTGTAAGATAAGAGCTGAATGTAATTACAATGGGCACCGATGGTCAGCTGATTCAGGTACAAGAGCTCTCGCCTTTTAGCACTTCCTATGCCGTTGTTGAAGCACTGTTCACAAATAAAGTTGTTAGAAATTATTCAAGACCATGATAAAAAGGAAAACGAAACATCGAAGAGAGTATAAGCTTTGGAATCAGACAAACCTGAGTACGAGCCTCAATGCTCCCACTTACTAGCTGTGTGACCTTTAGCAAGTTATTTAACCTCCGTGCCTAAACCTCTTCATTTATACGATGGATATAAAAGTGATTTTCTCGGGCATTTGTTAAGATTAGAAGAGATGGTGTATGTGAAGTGCTGAGTACCATGTCTGACACATACTTAACAAACAGTAGCTCCTCCCCACTCCTTGCACATGCCTGGTGCTTTAAAACTAGATAAACAAATGAACTTATTTACAAAACAGAAACAGACTCACAGACATAGAAAACAAACTTACAGTTACCAAAGGGAAAGAGGAGGGAGAGGGATAAATTAGGAGTTTGGGATTAAAAGATACACACTGCTATATATAAAATAGGTAAACAATAAAGTCCTACTGTATAACACAGGAAACTATACTCAATATTTTGTAATAACTTATAATGGAAAAGAATCTAAAAAAGAATACACATATATATGTATAGCTGAATCACTTTGCCGTACACTTGAAACTAGCACAACATCATAAATTAACTATACTTCAATTAAAAAAACTAGATAAACAAATTTACCTGAGACAACAAGCCCTGGGGGCAGGACTACAATGAGTGACATGAACTGCAAATACTCAAAATATTCTAGGAAAGGGAGAGCCCATGGTCTAGCTGGAAGAAGGATGACTTTTCTTCTCCACTACAGTCTTTCAACATCAAGAAAGCAACAGTTTGCTCTGTTTATGCCCTGTCTACGAGTCAAAGAATATATGTTGGTCTTATTTAGAAAAGGATGAGGGTAGTATTAGTGAAGTCATTGATAATGACCCCTCCGGAATTTTTAAGAGACATTTTGACTATTCCACACCTACTAGGTTGAACCATATGAATTTGCTGATATTTAACTGGCTTTTACCTACAAAATGTGCAGTGTCATATGCTTCAACCCCATATTTCATTACAGAATTTTTGAGAGACTTTGTTTAGTTTTTTAAAATTTATTTTCTTTCCCCGAATCAGGGAAGGTTTAGAAATGACTTGTTCCTCCTCACCCCCTTGCAAAATAGGGGCATAAATAGCATTTATTTCGTGCCAAGAATGATGAGTACCATGTGATTGTCAGACTATAATGTCATATTATTAGCCCCCTTTGCATTTCATATTTACAGCAGCATGTGGCTGAGCTCAAGTCTATCTTTTAATCTTCCCCTTGTTCTGACTGGGGGCAGCCAAGTTGGATAGGTCTGCAATTTGGGCAAATGCTGTGCAGGAGACTAAAGAACAGCAGGAACAAATTGGCATCATTCTGTTCGCATGCTAGTGAGAGAGTGTAAAGAGGCAGTTTACTTCCCTTGTTGGGAGAAGTGGGAGAGAAAGATATGGACAGTTAGTGGAGAGTAAATTGCTACTACATAGAAAAATGAACTGAATGGATGTTTTTGGTTGAGGGAGCATTTAATACAGAAGGGGTAATGCAGTGTTTGATGGTTCAAGATGACATCACTTGAATCACAAAATGTCAGACCTTGAAGGGCTCTGTGCGATTATCTAGTCCAACCTTCCTTTATAGAGGAGGAAATGGCGATCCAGAGAAAGAAGGCAACTTTCTCAAGACCACACAGCTAGTAACTGTACTCCCCCCAAATGATATATGCCTAACCCAGGGAGCAGATCCAGGTATGTGAGGGGAACTTGAAACAGCAAGATCATCTTGACCCTTCTTGGTCCTTGGTGCATCAGCTTTACTATGGATTGGTCATTTAATATAAACATGAATCGCTCATAGTCAGAAATATGCAAATTAAAATAGTCACTGGACTATCACTTTACACCTTTCAGGCTGACAAAAATCAGAAATGTGGACACTGCTGAAAGGTTGGAAGGGGTGAAGGAAAAGAGGAAGAAACTCTCCTCCAGTGCTGGTGGGAGTCAAAGCTGGTGCAGCCGTTCTGGAGCACAATCTGGCAGAACGTAGTCTAATGAAGAAAACACATATACTCTATGGGCCAGCAATTCTCTTCTTGGTATAGACCCCAAATAAATTTTCATATGGGTCCATATGGGGACATGTCCAAAGATGTTCCCTGCATCTCTGCCCGGGGAGGTAGGGAGCTGACAGCTACCTGAGTGTTCATCTCTGGGTAAGTAGACAGGTAAAATGTGGTGGGTATACACACTGGAGTGTAATGCCTCAGCGAGTAGCATCAGGTTAGATGTATACAAGGAGCACGGGCAGCTCTCACATACACAGTGCTGAGAAATAAAAATGTAAGAACTGAAAAGAGATATATAATAAATACCATTTGCATGAATTAAAATGCATGCACGTAAAACAATACATTTTGGAATAATTCAAATAAAACGATACACTAAAACACATGAGCATGGTTCCTATGTTGGGGGAAGCAAATGGGAAGGGGGGTAGGAGGCTAAAGGGTAATAAAATGAAATAAACCAGAGATAGAGTACCAGATTCACATAAATTTTTAAAAGAAAACAGACTTCAAATAAATTTTCTACGTGAGACTGGCTTTGTACTTTGTCCCCAATCTTGTAGAGTGTGGTAGTGGGGGAGGGGTGGGGGAGGGGTGAGGAAGGTTACTGGTTCTGCCCCTGAGGGTACCGTGGTGGGAGAACTTGAGAGGCCCTGAACCACTCAGGAAAACCATGGACTTCATTTATGGATCAAACTGCTCCACATTGGCCCCTTCACTAACAACCTTCTCTTCAGCACTCCCTGAAGAGATATCTAGGCCAGAGGAGCCTGCTGGACCTACTCTGCACCATTTTCATTTTCGACTCCTAGTCAGTTGTTTCCTGAAGTGAGAGCTCCCTGACTTGATCACCTCTGCCCCCACTCCTCCTCTGACGTCTGGAGTTTTCTCACCTCAGCAGAAGGAAGTCTTCTGTTTTCCTGCTGGCTTCTCCCCAGGAGGCTTTGCTGTAAGAGCTGCCACTCCACATCTACTTTCCATGTAACAGGAAAACATTTATCACAGCCAATGACAGTCCACAATTATTTTACAACTTCCAAGTTTCACGATAAAAAGAAATGTTCTTAAAGCTGCAGAGCCCAGAATCTTGGGGACATGGAAGTAAGAGTCTGAAGGTGCACAAGGATGATAGAAGAAACAAGGATTCCTCTCCTTCAAGATCACCCTAAGGAGCCTGGTCAGAAATGGAGTGTGCATGGAATAGGAGAAAAACTTGGGAAGGCCTGAAAATTTGTAGGAGAGTGTGAGAAAAACTGGGCTGGTGGGACAGGTTCCTCAGTAATAATGTCCTATATTTATAAAGAGCACATTGATGAGGAAAACAAAAGAACAATTTGTGAGGCTCCAATGAAAGAGCAGATATGGAAATAGTAACAAGTTTTAAACTAACTGTATCATTTAAAATATTTTCACATTTACAATCTGTCCAGTTGCCAGAGCTCATAAAATTTCCAACATACACAACCTACCAATTTCTCAGTAACACAAGAATCTCAGAAGTCCTTTATATACTCTTCACCCAGATCACCTTCTTCATCACTACTGAATCATCTACTTCTTTGTCCCTTTTGCCCATTTTATAGGTGTCAGCATCTCTGTTGTTCCACGGTATTTATCCTAACCACCAACAAAACAGTGAAGGGAGATGAGCTCCTGCCAACCAGGGCCCAAAAGTTCTCACACTAGGATTACATATGGTGTTAGGGAGTTCTATATAACTTCAGGAAAACTAATGCTGGGAATTGCCTGATTAGTTTTATCTTATTTTCTCAACTTCTAAACTTCCCAGTGTGGTGTTGGAAAGTGGGTTTTAGCACCAGTTAGACTTGGGTTCAAGGCTCTACCAGGGATTAACAAGGTACCTAATCTCTCCAAATCTCAGTTTCTTTACCCTAGCTAGTGATTGGCATTTGTATGTCTGGAGAGTTGAATGCAAATCTGTAAAATGATGATAAATTTCTTTCTCACAGGACTGTTG
This sequence comes from Physeter macrocephalus, assembly GCF_002837175.3. NCBI lineage: Eukaryota > Metazoa > Chordata > Mammalia > Artiodactyla > Physeteridae > Physeter > Physeter macrocephalus. The sequence goes on along the minus strand of NC_041234.1, from coordinate 87,004,086 downwards.
TGAGATAAGCAATATGTAGATAAGCTATTAGTATAATGTAAGCTTTACTTAAATATATTATAGTGCTTGGTGTATGGAAGGCATTCAAAATTTGCCCACTTTCCTTTTGGTATCTCTTTCCTTTCTCAATTCAATGCTGAGAATACTCACCTACTACTGGGCCTCGCTGCCCTTTCTCTTTGGTACTTTCAAATTTCCCATTGGCATCCATCTTTTTCTTGGGGGGAGGGGAATGATAAAAAAAAAAGACAAATTCAGTATAGTTTTTGTTCCTAAAATGGCAGTAGGGTTACACAGGGATTTCAAATGTATTGTTAATGTTTAACTTCTTGCACTAGGCGGTGGATACATAAGTGATTGTTATTGTGGCATCCATCTATATGACTTTGTCATTTGGATGACCTTTGCTAGTTCCTACATACCTTAATCAATCTCCTCTTCCTCCAATTCTTGCCAGACTTAAGTCATCTGCAAGCTCTATAACTGGGTTTGGCCTTCATATTACCATACCTATTTTCAGCCTACTCCTCTCAGATTGGATATACATTTTCTTTTTTTTTTAACATCTTTATTGGGGTGGGGAATTGAGAGAGAGAGAGAAGTGTGGGTGTGAGGGTGAAGGAACTATACGGGCAACTTTGCTTTATTCCTCTTGCCACTTTGGAGTCGTTCAGCTCTGGGACCAAGCCCCAACTTCATTGCTTGTAAACTGAGTGACATCAGGCAACATACTTCATTTCTTTCCATAAGTCTCAGTTTCTTCACCTGCAGAATGGAAATAATGGCATCCACCTCACAGGGTGTTGTGAGGACTACATGAGATCATGTGTATGGTGGGGAGCACCAAATCAGGTTTCCAAACTTGTCACCACTCAAAGCCCATCTTATCATCTTCCCCAACCACCACGACTGGGTTTTGAGATTATTTTTTACTAAAATATATATATTCTTTCCTAAAAAACATAAATAGCTACCAACGAGAATAGTCCCAAAGGTTGGTATTATATCTGTTAATTGCTAAATTCCTATCCAAAAGAGAAAAAAGCTACTTTTTAGCCTAAGGAGCCATATCTTAAGTAGTACGTGTAAAATTTCAATTGTCTTAAATTGCTACAAATCTAGAAGCCATTAAGTGATAAGTGTTTGCAATCTACCTCCCAATCTACACTCCCCTCCATCCCCTATCCACATACAAACTCACACTCCCTGGCAGTGGTCAGGCCACTGAGTGCATCTTCTAAGCTCTCCTTGTTGATGTAGAATCTAAGTAAGTGGAACTACAAAATAAAGAGCTGATCTAGGGAAGAGGGGTGGGGGTCGGGAGAAAGACATGTGTCTCCTTGGGCTACATTTGTAAGAAAGGTTTAGGGAGACACAGCTGGGGAGAAATGGGACCTGGACGCAGCTGTGGTGTGTGGAAAAAACTGAGAGTACAGGAAATGGCAAAGGGGATTTTTGAAGAACTCTTTCTGTTCCTTATGAATGTACTCTGTCTTTGGCACTTTAGAAAGAGCTTGCTGTGAAGATTTTAACTGTACTTTGATGAGTTTGGACGTGGGACTTGTTTTCCTTTGATCATAACACTGTGATAGATGGGCCCATGACACAACTGGGCTTTATTCAAATTATAGAGCAAAACCTCTTAAACCAGGTCAAATTGTTTTCTAAATTTAGTGCCTCATTCCTTAAGGGAAAGAACACAGTCTTTAACTGTGAAATCTTTCCAAAGTTCTCCCAGGAATTCTGAGGTATTTTCTCCAAAATACATTAACTTCTTTAACAGCTGGAAGTCAAGCTCTACTCCTTATTTGGAAGGATCTGTATTATTTCCAATCTGAATCTTAGATTTTTAATGACAAGCTGTCATTTATTGAACACTTACTCTGTTAGTACTTTATGGATACCATCTCATTGAGTTCTTATAATAACTCTGTTACATGGGAATGATTGTCCCTGTTTTACAGAAAAAGAAACAGATCAAGAGAGATAAAGTGACTTTTCCAAAGTCACCCAGGAGAGCCATAACTCAAACCCAAATCTGTCCAATGCCATGACCTGTGCTTTCAATGATGACATTTTGCTGCCTGGAAAGAGGCTAATGGGTTACCTATCCCAGGAATATAAATATTTTAGTTACATACCCAAGGAATGACTCTGTATCAACTTAGCAGCAGAGGTATTTTTGAATAGGGGACTATTTCTAGCAGAAACCTTGGGCAAATTTCTTCTGAGCCTCAGTTTCCTCAACTCTAAAATGAGAACACTAATACCTGCCACATAACGTTGTTTGCAAGATTAAATGTGAAAAGAAATATAACACAAGTGCTCACTGAATGGTGGCTAATGTTGCTATTGTTAATATTATTGCTAAGAGAATGAATGGATTTTTATAAAGGAAGCAGTTCTTTCAAGTGAAGTAAGGTAGCCTTGGTTGTGGACAGGATACCATAGGTCTTGTGTCAATTACTTTTAGTGAATGAAATGAATAAGAAACAGTGGTTTAACTTGGAAAAGTCAGAGCAAACACCTTGAGGGGAGCGAGAGGCCTTTCTAAGTGCATGGCGGTACCAAAGGGGAAGGTGTCTGTGAAAGTAGAGGATGGGTTAAAGGGACTGAAAGGAAGTAAACGTGAAAACTATATAAATCAAGGAAGTAGCATGAGTTAGGCAGGCCAGAGAACCTACGAGGAAGATTTTAAAGAAAAACTCAGGAAATCCTAAATACACTAATAAGTGGAGGATACCATTTAATAAGTTGCATTTGATTCTGACTTGCATGGAGTAAAGGAAGAAATATGTGCTCATTGGATACTGCTTACTGAATATGGGTGGGGGTGGGAGTCTCAATGATCTTGGCCACATGTGCTTTGTAGAAAGTTTAAAGAGTACTGCTTTGGGATTCTTGTCCAATACCCCTCATTCCCAGCCCCAGAAACAAAACCTGTTGGGATCTAGTGATTAACCTATTTCCCTAGGACTCATCAGAGGACCATCTTAGAAGTACAACTGACATCCTATGAAATTATCAGGGAATTAGATGGGAAAGAGGTCCCAGGAAGGCCAGCCCTCCCCCAAACAAATTGAAACTGGGGAAGATAATGATCCAGGGCCACAGCTTCTCAGTTCTTCCCCTTCTTCTACCTCAGTGTTCTCCTGTTCTCAGCCTTATCACATCTGCTTCTACTCACAGTCACCAAAATTTCCTCCCAGATATTTCATTCATATCCAGGTATGAACTACTCCTAACAGCTTCATAGGGCTTAAGGCTTCTTCTGGGCACAACTCCAAGTGGCACCATTCATGTTGGAGCAGCTTATGCAACCCTGACAGTTCTTAAACTTCACCTCAAGCACCCCTGGGCAGAGGAGAAGGAAAAAATATCCCCCAGGACATCAGAGGTATAGCCTGAAGTGATTTGTTGCAAGATTGGAATTATTTTGCTGTCTCCTATTTTATTGTAAAACAAAAGAAAAATATATGAATTTAACCATCTGTTCTACTAGATATTGCTATGGACTGAATTGTGCCCACCCCCCAAATTCATAGGTTGAAGCCCTAACCGCCCAATGTGGTGATATTTGGACACGGGGTTGGATGAGTTCATGAGGGTGGGGCCCTTACAATGGGATTAGTACCCTTGTAAGAAGAGAGCTTGCTTTCTCTCTCTGCCACGTGAGGACATATGTGGCCATCTGTGAGCCTGGAAGAGGCTCCTCACTGGGGAACCAAACTGGCCAGCACATTGATCTTGCACTTCTCAGCCTCCGTAGCTGTGAGAAATAAATTTCTGTTGTTGAAGCCACCCAGTCTATAGTATTTTGTTATGGCAGTCCTAGCTGACTAATACAGATACTAATGCTTGCTTCAATATATAAATGATGGTTTAAATAATCTAAAGTTACCTAACTTCCCTTCCCTCAAATCTTGGAGTAAAAATTGACACTCCAGGAAGATGTGCCTTATTTAACCTATTGCTTTGAGTCTCCCTGCTTCTGAGGTCAATCTGAGAAGCACAGGTAGGGAAGGCTCTCTTGCCCACACTTTGCATCTCATCCAGGAGCATTTGCATTTCAACAGGAAGCCAAGTCCTTATTTGAAAGGTACTCAGTAATAGAAGGAAGTTTTATTTTTTGTTTATTAGAATCATCCTAAACCCCCTGCCTTTCCATACCATGTGAAGTGGTTTACTATGTCTAGGGTTTGGGCAATATGGGCTCTATGGTGTCCCTGATAAGGACAGCATAGGCTAGCACATTGAATGATTATCCAGAACAAGCAATCAACATACAACAGCTGCTCAAATCCACTCATCCACCTAGACAGCCATTGTTTACCAAACATCTACTACCTGCCAAGCAATAGGACAAGTATGTATAGAGAGAATTCCAATAAAATCTTAAATGGAGAAATCTGACCAGGAAGGTGTGTCTGGTATCCAGGAGAAAATGAAAGATGCTCTTTTTTCTCCTAGGCCCGACCTGTTCTCAGATTTCCTACTTACTAGCCCTTTATCTACTCGGAGAACTAAAATTGCTACTTCTACAATATTGTGAAGCTAAGTACTGAGAAAAAGGTGGGGTCTTACCCAAAACAGCTCATTCTTCATAGCACCAACATCTATGTATTGTTAGCCTTGTGTTTTCCTTTGACATTTGCATTCATTAGGGTATCAGGATGATCCAGCCCAGGAATAAGAAGATCATTGTTTTAAAAACTACCAAGTCTCATCCTGGCTTTGTCTCGGAGTGGCAGGCGATTTACTTTGCTATATTTGAATGATGCCTAAAGTATCAAACTCACCTTCACCCAGGTGAATAGCAGATTTGCGGCCTGTTAGAGGCCTCTAACCCAGCTTATCCCATTCTAGTCCTGGTGCTTTAGCGAAAACACCCAGAAAATGGTGTGATTTTAAGTCAGAATTATATTTTAGAAGCCCCCATATATCTCAGGCACTCTCAACCCCTACTTCTGCTTATACCTCATAGTACTAGGGAAGACCTTCCAACTGGAGCAAGCCACTTAAGCCACTTGAGCCTCAGTTTTCTCATCTATCAAATGGGGCCAATATCAATAGTACTGCCTGCCTCACAAGAATAGCATGACAGCAAATGAATCCCACCTGTGAGTGAGTGGCGACAAGGACGAGGAAAAGCCAGTAAGAGAATTATGAGGGCAGATGCCAGGCAGTTCTTGTTGAGAGGAAAAAAAATATGAAAGAGCGACAGAAAGAATATCAGGGCAAGATTAAGAAAACTTAGCAGTACTCAAAGTTTGAATTAACCAAGCCAGGGCACAGTAAGGATCACACGTGAGTGTAAACTCTGGAGGCAAATAGAAAAATGTCTTAAGTTTGGATCAAATGAGTTGAAGGAAGGAATGGAGAAAAAAATGAGTTTTTTTTTTCAATCTTGAGGAATCGTATCATGTATATCCTGTATAGGAAAGTAACATCCAACCAGGCAGACGGGATTCTGGTTATTGACATAGTACTTCTGAGGTAATATAGACTAACAGACATGGATACGACATGGGTTTTGGTGTTAGAAAGACCTGGGTGTGAGTCTTTCTCCACCACTTACTGATTGGTTGACCTTGGACAAGTAACCTCTCTGAACTTGAGTGACTTCCACTGTCAAGTGGACACAATAAGAGTGCCTGCCCCTAGGATTATAAGAATTAAATGAAATACTGCATGGAAGTGCCTAAAGCAGAGCCCCACACATAGAAAATGATTAAAAAATGTTAGCCGCTGCTATTATCACCTTAGTCAAGGATAGAAGTAGGATCAGGAGATTTTTAACTGGAGGAATTAGGATGGAAAGATCTGGAGCACAGGGAACTATTGAGGATGGCATGTTGATGGGTTGAGTGCCAGCATGAAGGGACCTGGGATCCCAGAGGGGGCATACGCACACAAGGTTCCCGACAGGACAGATGCTGAGTAGGGAGGGGCAAGGGCCCTGAAAGGAGGATAGGAAGTGCCAAGGACAAGCTCATTATCTTTCAGGGTTTAGCTCTCGGCCAGTCATGTGTACAGACAGCACTGGGACAAGCTTCCTGATGTGGCCACTGCAGAAGCCCTTCCACTTTGCTCCCACCAGCCTCCCAGAGAACAGAGTTTCCAAATAAGGACTTGGCTTCCTGTTGAAATGCAAATGCTCCTGAATGAGAGGTGGCAGACCACTGCATCGAATGCTTCTACATAAAGCCAGCGTGTGACAGAGAACGTTTGCCAGCCCGGGGCTCCCTCAGCCTGGGCTGTGTTTCCCCCCTTCCATCCCTCCCCTCTCCATAACTGATTACTTTCCAGGGCACCTGTTTTATCCAGTTAAAAGAAAAGCATACTAGTTAGGAGCTCTGGAGTCAGCCTGGCTAGGTTTGAAAGCTGGCTCCTCCAGTTACCTGTGTGACTTTGGGCAGGTTGTGGAATCTTTCCAAGGCTTGCTTTTCTTACTTGTAAAATGGGGATAATTTGAATTGACCTTCATTACAGGATTGTTGTGAGGCTTAAAGTGAGATAATACATGTTAAGTTCTCCTGGAGCTCTGCCTACGTCTAAATTCTAGATAAGTGATTGCTATGGTTATTCGACTGTTACACATCGTTCTCTTTGTGATCATGGCATCTCCCGTGCCAGGTAAATATCACACGTTGTTCTCTTGACTAGCACACCATAGCTTACTCTCAGAATGTAAATGGCATCTGAACAAATGTGCTTTAAAATCAATATTGATTGCACAAAGCAGTGCTGGAGTTTGGGGGAGGGGAACAAGATGTGGAGATGGACACACAAACACCCACCAGCAATCGGCTCCCACTTACAAATCTGTCAGTCTCCCCCCTCACAAGAGACATTTGGGAAGGAGCTTTTCAAAACCAGAAACAGGTTTTGAGAGGAAGTATCTCCTCTTCATCTCCCACCTCACCCCAAGCCACCACCAAGGGACAGCAATCCCATCAGACCAATCACAGAATATCAGACCAGGAAGGGAAGGGCCACTCCCAGCTCATCATCTAATGAAACCTCCTCTGAGGCCCAGAGAGGCCAAGTGGCTTGCTCCAGGTCCCACAGCAAGTCCGCGGCTGAGCTGGCATTAGAAACCAAACCTCCTAATTCTTGTGCAGCTTCCCAAGGGAGGCAGCATGTGGCAGAATCTGAAAATTGCACAATGTCCCTCTGAGAATACAGCACTGGCTGTACAATAGCATATATTATACAGGGAAAAACAATTGTGTTTCTTCGCTCCCTGCTGAGCTGTGTTTGGCAAGTTGTTGGTACTGATAAAGGTGTAGCTGTAATTCATTATGATTACTCCCATCCCCTCCATGAACGTGCCATGTGTTCAGCCATTTGCTCACATGTAGATTACTTACGTTATAAGAATCTGCATATTCACCCAGCCCAGATCTATGAGTTACTGACAGCTCCTGAGTGGAAGGGGCAGAGAATATTTTTTTTCACTTTTTGACAGCCCTCAGCATTGTATCAATGTAAAGGGGACTATTGAAATGCTTTTGGTGATGATCAGATCTCTTAATAATGTGTCAATAAACGTGGAAGGGAAGAGAGGAAAGATAGGGATGGAGAGATGGAAGAATGGGGTGGGAGGAGAGAAACATAAGGAAAGATGGGGCAGGAGGGAGTGGGAAGATAATGGGTGGGTCAGGAAGTGCATTAGCATTTGTTATACCGCATTCTACAATAATATACAAGAGGGTTTCTCAAAACACGTGTTGTGGAATAGTGTTCAGCGGGCTGCCACACAGAAAAGATTTCTGTGAGCCAAGAAAAAGCGTGTGGGAAAATCCTGGTATGCAAAGAGTAATCAGTTTCTTTACTGTAGGACTACTTGGAGCCTTTTATATGTTGACCACATCGCCAGGAGATACTGCAGACAGTGTTCCCCTAAACTTCTTCAACTAAGGAACATTCTCTTCATCCTTTCACCAGGAACAGGTCCTTTTAAAAGAGTTTTATTCAGTAATAAAACTAGAATTCTGTTCTATATCTACCCATTCAGGTACTTATCAATACCTGCCAAAACAACCACGTGCCTTTGCAATTCCCTAGGGGACAACATGCTTAGACAAACACACATGCACACACACACACACACACACACACACACACACACAGCAGGCAGTGGCTGGTGCCTTGGAGAAGGTCATCCTAGCCACCTTTCCATGTGAAGTCTCCTTCCTCATTGCCAACAGCCTTGGCTCTGGGGATTGCTGTCTTCCTAGCTTGGCTTCAGAGCCACAAAAAGATATGACTGAAGTTGTACACTTTACCCTTAGGCAGTCTTCCTTGGACATCAGCCACAACAAGGTCAACAAGGTTCCGGTCCTTTACTTTGAGGACGAGGCCCCACCCCCAACCACATGACCATACTCAGATAAAGAAGAGGAAAAGGGCAACATTAGCTTCTGTAAAGGCTGGAAATGTAATGCTGGCGTCAGCAGTGGTGGAAGTCAGGAGATAGCGATTATTAGTTCGCAAGCACTAGGTAGTGAGTGGAAGTAATATTGTAGTAGTGGTTCTAGTACAGGTGCCTCTGCATATTGAAATATAAAACATTACTGAGAATATGTTATACAGTGAACTAACATAAAATGGAACCCTATGTTCCATTATTTTGAATGGGAAAATAACAAAACATCCACAAACCCCAACCAATTTTCCTAAATATTACTAAAACACTCTTAAACAACTATATACATCCATCCATGAAGTATGTGTTAGTAACATAAAGCATTTAAAATGTTGATATCTAATTATTTAACACTTAAGAAACTCATAAATAGGTACTTTTATGTTTGGGATGCAATAATTGACAACCTTAGAAACAAAGTATATTTTCTTCCTAAACTCCAATGAACACAAACTGTAATATAAATAAACAATGAAATAATAAGTTAGAGATTCTCAAGTTGTGGTCCACATGCACCTTGGTTGATAGTGCCCCCAGGTACTTGAAATCAGCAAATACTGGGACTCATGAAAGACTAAACTCTTAGGAGAATGGTGGGGGAGATGATAGTGATGATATACAATGCTTTTAATCAGTTGGAACTCAAGATGCTGTCCTATCCAGAGAGGGGTACATTCTATGTCCTCTGGATGGGACTCCCATGCAACTCAAACGTTTTCACCTGAGAGCTTTCAATTTGAATAGTGAATTTGGGATAAACATTTTTTTAAGTTATTGTGATAAATATCTAGATAGTGAGACTTTAGATAGTGAGGAATATCTGTATAGCAGTAATGGCAGCCATAATGGTAGTTCTCATTTACTGAAAACTTTACTTAAAAGCAAGGTCCCCATTTGTCTCATTCACCAATATATTCCCAGTGCCTAAGCACAAAGCTCAGCACATTGTAAGTGCTCTACAAACATTTGTTCAATGAATGAACCGAGCACAAATTGAGTACCAGGCACTAAGCAATTCACCCGTGTTATCTCATTGAATCCTACTATTAACAACCCTAGGGGTAGACAGTGTCATTACTCCCATTTTTCAGATGAGGAAACTGAGGCCTAGAATTAAAGCAGAACTTGGCCAACATTACACAGTGCATGTGTCAGAGCCAGAAACGTGAACCTCTGTCTTCCTGAGTCCAAAGCCAATGTTTTTAACCACCATCCTATATACGATTCTCTTCTCTCACTTAGAAATTCAGACACCTGCTTGGGTTCTATATGCTATAGAATTTTCTGCCACCTCACCTCAGAGACCTTCAGAAAATGCATCTACTTCTAAGAATTATGAATCTCTTTCACATGAGTTCATTATTATTAAGTCAAATCTTTAAATACTATGACATATTTTGTTTTCTTTATTTGGATTAATAATAATTACAGCTACCATATGTTAAGCCTTTCCTATGTGCCAGTCAGGCACTGTGCTATGTCATATTATATCCATTATTTCAGTTAACCTTCACAGTAACCTGATGAGGTAGGTATTGTTATAATTCCCATTTTAGAGGCAAGGAAACCGGGGTTTGGAAAAGTTAACTTCCCTAGGCAAATATCCAGTAAACGACAGAGCTGAAATTTAAACTCATGTGTCAGATTGCAAAGCAAATGATCTCAGTCACTCACCACACCTCTTTGGTGACCAGTTGACCGGTCAGCTGATGTGACAAAACAGCAGACCTTACTGCTCCTGCCTTATCAAATATTGCCAGGGCCTGAAGGAATCCCACCCTCCTCCTCTTAACCTTTGCAAATCCTACTGTTCTTCCAGTTTCCACTTCCTCTGTGAAGCCTTCCCTGATTACTGTTGTGTGAGCCTCAAAGAGTGGTGAGTTCCTACTTCCCCACACTAGTCTCTGGCTTCTCTGGTGTAGCTGCCTTCCCTGCTCTCACTGGTTGGACTGGGAGCTCACACAGTGCAAGGACCAGGTTCGTTGTGAAGGGCAGCAGAATATGTCACCTGAAAATGTGCGTCTTTGGTGTAAGGGTTATCTTAAGCTGACTATTTTTAGGAAAGAGCAGACACAGGAAAAGCTTTGAAAATGAATAGAAGTTACCCTTTTGTGAGGGACATTTACATTTATAAAGAAACCTCCATTTGTAAGGGTATCTCCCTCTCTGCACCAGGAAGAAGATGACCCAATCTCTAGAAACTCTTATCCATGAAGAAGGCAATGACAGCTGGAGATACTATTTAAGGAGATGGCTTAGGCCATTTTGGAGAGTTACTCAGTTTTCCTGGGTCTCTCTCATATATACAGGAGGTATACATGTTATTAAACTTCTCTTTGTTTTTCTCCCATCAATGTTTTCTATTAGAGGAGGGATCTCAGCCAAGAACCTAGAAAGTTCTTGGAGGCACTGCCTGGCTGGATCCTCAGTGTGAGGAGTGGGCTGCTGATAACTGCGTGTAAAGCTGTGCACCTGTGTCCCACTTCCATCCCCAACATATCTTCCCAGAAGGGTAGAGGGAAAATTATTTTTCCTCCCCTACAGCTATTTCCCCACCATAAGTAGAATGCCATAAGCATGGTAGGGACAGGAGAGTGTGGCTGCCGTGGCACAGGGTGCACGTGAACTTGTTTTAAAGAAATTAACATTTATGGTATTATTTCTCCTATTATTGAAGCAATATACATTTATTTTTGAGAATTTAGAAAATATTCATAAGCAAAATGGAGAAAACGACTTAAAACCCTATTATGAAACCACCTAGAGAGCAGCTTTGTTAACAGTTTAACAGTTTAGTGCACCTCCTTTCATACACAGTTTGCACATGCCTGCCCCTATTTTTTTACGCATCAGGAGTCAACTATTCAAACTAATTTGTAACTCGTTTTTCCTGTAAAAAGACATAGGGAATACTTTGTTATAGCATTGAATGTGCTTTTACATCATTTTTAAAAGACTACACTATAATATATCATACACTAGAGTTGATTTAATGAATTCCTTGAACATTTAGATTGTTTCAAATTCTTTGCTCTCAGACACACTGGAAGCAACCTAAATATTATCACTAGAGGAGTAATTAAATAAAGTATGGTACAACCAGTCAATGGAATACTATGCAGCTGATTTAAAGCTTGATATAGAATGCTAGGTGATGATATTGAGTAATTACCAAGCTATCCTATTAAGTAAAATGAGAAGAGTGTAAAATTACATGTGTAAAATGGCCTGTTTATATTACAGATAGATGGTTTTGTGTGCAAAGATCTTTCTGGAAGGATACACAGACACAAAAAGTACAAAACTTGCTCACCATCACCAATCACCAGAGACATGCAAATCAAAACCACAATGAGATACCACTTTATACCTGCCAGAATGGCCATCATCAAAAAGACCACAGGGCTTCCCTGGTGGCGCAGTGTTTGCACGTCCGCCTGCCGATGCAGGGGAACCGGGTTCGCGCCCTGGTCTGGGAGGATCCCACATGCCGCGGAGCGGCTGGGCCCGCGAGCCATGGCCACTGAGCCTGCGCGTCCGGAGCCTGTGCTCCGCAACGGGAGAGGCCTCAACAGTGAGAGGCCTGCGTACCTCAAAAAAAAAAAAAAAAAAAAAAAAAAAAGACCACAAATAACAAATGCTGGTGAGGGTGTGGAGAAAAGGGGACCCTTGTGCACTGTTGGTGGGAATGTAAATTGGTGCGGCCACTATGGAGAACAGTATGGACGTTCCTTAAAAAACTAAAAATAGAACTACCATATGACCCAGCAATTCCACGCCTGGGTATATATTCACAGAAAACAAAAACACAAATTCAGAAAGGTACCTGCACCCCAGTGTTCATAGCAGCATTATTTACAATAGCTGAGATATAGAAGCAACCTAAGTGTCCATTGACAAATGAATGGATAAAGAAGATGTGGCACACAGATACAATGGAATACTCTTCAGCCATAGGAAAGAATGAAATTTTGCCATTTGCAGCAACATGCATGGACCTGGTGGGTATTATACTTAGCGAAAGAAGTCAGAGAAAGACAAACACTGTATGTTATCACTTATATGTGGAATCTAAAAAATAAAACAAATGAATGTATATAGCAAAATAGAAACATACTCACAGATATAGAAAACAAACTAGTGGTTACCAGGGGGGAGGGGCAAGTTAGGGGGTATGGGATTAAGAGATGTGAATTACTATGTATAAAATAAATAAGCTACAAGGATATTGTACAGCACAGGGAATGTAGCCAATATTTTATAATAAATTTAAATACAGTATAATCTATAAAAATGTTGAATCACTATGTTGTACACCTGAAACTAATATAATAATGTAAATCAACTATACCTCATTAAAAAAAATACATAACTGTCAGCAATGGTTTTACCTGGGGAGATGTGGGACTAAAAATGGGCAGGAAGAGGTTTTCTTTTTATTTTACACCCTTCAAAAGGACTGAATATTTTAACTAGGTGATACATATACATATAGAGAGTAGGGTGATGAAAAACCTTCTCAGTACATATTTATATATGTTTATGACGGGTGATTTTTCAATGTGCTGGGAAAGCGAAAGGCAGGGACGAGTTATATTGGCACTGAGTGCCCGAGGTAGTTAACAGAGGACACACTGTTAGGAAGAGTCAACATGTCCCATGGGAAGGGCTAGGAGGCCCTCTGCCCCATTGCAGAGTTGCTGAAGGCTGGCTTTCACAGAGCTATGCACTAACTGCAGACATCAGAGCCCAAGGGGAGAGTGAGGCTTCCAATTCCTGCTCTAAAGCAGTGTTTTCTCAGCTGTGTTCCCTGAAGCCCTCAGAGTCTGCTGAAAGGGATGCCAAGGTTCCAGGGCCTAGCTGTCACTTTACTCAAAGCAGATTCATTAAAAATTTTTTTTTAAATTGTAGTAAAATACACATACCATAAAATTCACCATCTTAAACATTTTACAGCATACAGTTGAGTGGTATTAAGAAAGCAGATTCACTTTTAACCTGATTCATATATTGTGGCTCCATAGTTAAAAGACATTTGATAATGAATGCTCTAAACATAATACTTCTTGATTTTTCCAGGGCACAACACAGGTGAGAAATGACAACATTTACATGGCACATCAAAGTAGAATGACAAGTTTATTCATGGCCAGAGGCAAAAACTGCCCATGGACTCTGGCTGCCTATCTAGCAGACCACCTGGAAGGATCAATAGTTCAGCACAACTGTAACTCAGGGCACATCAGTATGCCTCAGCTTAGCAGTTGGAAAGCATTGTTCAAAGAACTGAAGGAATCAACTCTCAAAACTCAGAGTTAAAGCTAAATGCCAGTGTTGATTGGCCTTTAGCAAGAACAGCCTGCAAAGGGGAAAAGGACACAAGGGTCTTGGGGACTAACTGGCTCCAAGACAGCTGAGCCCACTTACATGACTCAATCAGAAAGAGTGCCAGGGCATCAGTCAGTTTTACAGAGGGTTGGTTAAGCCAGCAAGTCAGTTTAAATAAAGGTCAGTTAAAGAGCTTCTTCTGTCATTGGCACCATGCACCTGAGCAAAAGTTAAAGCTCACCTTGCTTCTGGGATCAGCAGAGAAATGGGTCTTTGAAGAATCCCAATTCCCCACAGGAGGGGTCTGTACTCAGTCACTGGGGCCACAGCGGCTGGACTCATCCAAGTCAGGCAAAGTCTGGGGACAGGAACACTAAACCAACCATTAAGCAGAGGAGTAATTATTAAGACCCAGATCATACATCCTTCTGACCCAATAGAAGGCTCAAGTTCCTGGTGAATAAGGAATATAGGGGGACCCTGTAGAAAGAAAACTCAAGAATAGGAACCTAAGACCTGTGTTATAGAGGCAGAATTTCATAGCTATACCCAGGCTGTTTCTCTTTTATAATAACTAACATTTATGAGCATTTACTATATGCTATACAGTTTACATGATTTGTTTCATTTAATCCTCACAGGGAGGTTTAAATGAGTTAATCCATGTAAAGCAGTGATGACAGTGTCTAGTGTATAACAGACGTTCAATAAATCTGAGCTAAAACAAAAAGTGCTCTGAGGTGGATATATTATCCATGCTTAATGCTTGGGGCAACTCACACCCAGAGAGGTAAGATAACTTGCCTAAAGTCAAGTCAAAAGTGTAATTGCAAATCTGGGATGCAGGCATTCTCACTATATGATACTCATATAGTATCAATACTATACTATGTTATCTCATCTACCCAACCAGCCAAGCAGCCAACCAACCAACCAAGCAACATGTTTCTAGATACCTACTCAGTCTCAAGTACTTTGGATACAGATTAAGGCCCAGGCCTGGTCCTAAAGAAATCCTAAGTCTATGGGCTTCCCTGGTGGCGCAGTGGTTAAGAATCTGCCTGCCAATGCAGGGGACACGGGTTTGAGCCCTGGTCCGGGAAGATCCCACATGCCGTGGAGCCACTAAGCCCGCATGCCACAACTACTGAAGCCCACACGCCTAGAGCCCGTGATCTGCAACAAGAGAAGCCACCGCAATGAGAAGCTCGTGCACCATAACGAAGAGTAGCCCCAGCTCGCCACAACTAGAGAAAGCCCGCACGCAGCAACGAAGACCCAATGCAGCCAAAAATAAATAAATAAATAAATAAATAAGTTTATTTTTTAAAAAAGAAAAGAAATCCCAAGTCTAATATATTATAGCAGTTTTCAGCCAGCTCTCGTGAGAAGAGACAGAATTACAGCTAGAGCTTCCCTGACATGAGTGTCCCAGAACCCACAGTCTATCTTTTCTGTATTGTCCAAGTGAAGTAGACCCATGAGAAATCTAAGGTAAATGAACAAATGTATCACATTTTTTAAAAGTTAGTATCCACTGTCTGGTGGGGAGACAGACCTAAAAACCAGTAACTGCAATCTGGCCTCTGTAATATGCTGTAGGCACACACAGGAGGGAACCATTAATTCCACTTGTTGCTGAGAAAAGATAGAAAATGGGGATGGGTAGCATGGAGAGCATTATCTTCTCTTCTTGAATCTTATGGTAGGTGAGATAGAGCTCCCTGGAACACAGGAAAAGGCAGTCAGCAGTGGAAAAGGGACAAAGATGGACACAATCGGTCTTCCCATTTCTCCTGACTTTTATCTTTTAGACCTAAGAATAACTTAAGGAAGAAAAAAGGCCAAGAAAGAGATGGCCAAGAAAAGGGATTCTTAAGTGAGGAAAACTCAGAAGGAAGGGAAAACAAGAGACTGGAACAGGATACTCTGAAGTCATACTGAGAGCTGGGGAAGAGGGGTGTTCTAGGAGGAGGTCACAGGATCTCTATGAGTTTGCGGGAGGCAGTGAGATACAGAGTGTAGTACAGCTAAAGGAGACTTATTTAATTCTGTAATAACTCTTAAGATTCACCCAGGAATTCTAGAGTAGAACCAATATTTGGGCTGAGTCTTAAAATATCCGTAGGAATTAGCCAGGTAAAGAGGGGATAGGGGACAACAGCATGAACTAAGGCACTAAGGCAACCCAGAGAATAGTAGGGTTGCTGAACTCCAGGTCCTTTGGTGTGGCCAGGGTTTTAGGGGAAAGTGATGAAAGAGGAAGCTGGATAGAGAGGACGTCCCAAGGGCAAGTGATAAAGGGTCTTATGTACTTTAAGGTGAACCTTGGCATCTGTCCCCACAGAGCCTTGACTTCTCTGGAGGAAAAGCACTTTTGATCCTTCCCCCTCTCTGTAATGTGGTAAAGGACATGTGAAGAAATGGTCAGAGAGTTCATTCCAGTATCAAGGAATACATTTCAGCAATATTTTTCAGTAATATATTTCAGCAACATAAAATACAACTGATTATTGTCACTAACCTGATTTTTTTTGGAATTGGGACATTTGGGTACAATCTTCATGTACTTCAATATAAAAACACACTATACAAATTGCACCGTAATTCCAATGGAAAAGAAAAAAGAAATGCAAACTTAATGAGCAGTACTTAGAGTGTTTGATGAAGTTGGCATTATAGATGATGAGGGCAGGAATGGAAAGAGACCCATTAACCTCACTTTTTTCCAGGATCCCTCCCATCAACTATAGCTGAAAATGATTGGCTATAACATCCTAGAGGCTCAAGGTACTGAATTTGGCTCTGAGGCTTAAAGTCTCAGAAGGACAAGAAGAGAAGGGGGAAAAGCTCTGGTATGGTTTGGCCCTTGGAGGACAACGGCTTACGGGAACGACTTGAGGGCAATAAGTGAAGAGAAGAGAAGCAGTGGAATTTCTACACTTCAAGTGGACATGAAGAAAGGAAGCTCATGGGAAATACCAAAAAGCATAATGTCCTGGAAGCCAGGGAGAAAGGGAGATGGAGAAGACAACAATATCAAATGGAGAGCAGAAGGTCTCAGTGGCAGGAGACTGTGAGAAGTGAGATGAAAGAACACACCAGCTCTTGCCTGGAGACGTTTCATTCAAGGTCTCTATGAGGCCAAAACTTATTTTGGATGCACTTAGAAGTAATAAAATCATTTTCGAAAAGCAAGTAGCTCTTATGTTACTTCCATAAAACCTTCTAGAATGGAGTATAAACATACTGAAACTCATGGACATTCTATGAATCAAAAGCCCTTAGCTTTTGGGAGCAACCCTTGGAGACAAAGAGAAAGTGTGTTGTAAAGTTAAATTATAAGAAAATATATTTATAGCAATATCTAATTACAGTAGGCAAACCAAGGCCTGCTCAGAGATTGGTCTTTCCTGTCCTCGAATGGTACATTGATAGGCATATTGGAATGTACACAGAGCATTAAAAAGAGGTCAACTATTATTCAGCAGTCAGATCAGGTATTGAGCTTACTAGTTACCAATGAAATGAACTTCCTAGGGTGTTAGCCATGTAAAGACACCAGAGAAATTACAAAGAGCATGCTATATATTCCCCAAAGACTAAAGGTGACTCAAAGTATTAGGGTTAAAAGTAGTGTGAGATGAAAAACTGTAACAGATACAGAAAAGTTCTGAGGGACAAATGGTTATTATTTCAAGTAGCCCTAGGACACACTGAAAACATCTGATCCACTGCCCTCATCAACCAAAGCTCTGCCTATGTTGTGGGTCCCAAGACTGCTTAGGCTTACCCACTCAGCAATTTAATGTAAGATTTATCTAGACCAGAATTTGTAAGATCACCATACCCCCCATAATTATCGACAAAATATGTGCATATAGGTATTTCCCTGGAGAGAATAAATGGCTTTCATCTGATTCCCAAAATGGTCAAAGACCCCCCAGAAATGAAAGACCACTTCTAGACAAGTTTTATTTATAAAGAACAGTCCAAGTGAGGTTTCCTGAGTATTAGCACTTGCTATTTTATATCTATCATTCAGTTCTAGACACTGGCCAATCAAGCAACACATCTGGAAACCTAGAGTGTGCAAACCCCCAAACTGCTCAAACTGTTGGAGTTTGGGAATTTGCCCAAGTCACACTTTTGCTTGTTGTCTAATATTCTGAACAAGCACCAACTTCACTGTGGGTACTACTTCCATGTCCCAAAACTGGGAGGCTATCTTGTAAACAATGTAACCTTAGCAACAGTTTTGTGACCACGAACTATTATAATATATTGTGTGTGTGTATATACATATGCACACACACACACACACACACACACTCACACAATACAATAGCTATTGCAGTTTTAGGTAGATTTATTTTAGCGCCAGAAAGGGAATTAATTTTAGCCAAGAACCAGCTCAACTCCCTTTGTTCTGTCCCAAAGTAGGCATAATCCCACCAGATGCCCTGCTGTTCAGGTGACTGCATGGAGACTGTTACCCCATTCTTATTGATTAAGATTATCAAAGTTATTAGCAGATAATCTTCAGGTAATATTAGCAGATAATCATAGCATTCCAAAATTCTCATTGGAAGTGTATGATTCATTTTAAAAACTGAACAGATAATAGATACTGTGTTCTATAAAAAGTCGGCAGCTAAAGGGCAAGAATAATGCAAAAGAAAAAAATTGGGGAAGATGTGTCTATTACTGGGATGCAGGCTTTCAGAATTGGGTATATGTCTATAGATGGGGGCACATAATGCAGGCCCTCTCTGACTCAGCCAGCCACGGAAGGAAGAAAAAAGTTCTCCTAACAGAGAGGACAGCTTGTCACATCTATCTCTTCAGCCATCTTGCCTACATGGAGAATAATGACCATCCCTGGCATTATCTTTGAGTTAGAGAACGAGCCATAAGAAGAAGATCAAAGAGTAGCTGGAGGTCCAGATTGCCTTGTCCTTTGATTAGCAATTCTTACGACAGAAGCTTTCAAAAGCACAGTAGGAAGAGCAAAGGTGCCCTCTTTACACAGTAGATATGTTTTTGGGAAGTCAGCTGTAACTTGGAGACTGAAAGTCAACGAGTCAATGAACAGTTGGTTCCATAAAAAGAATGTTTCAGGGGCTTCCCTGGTGGCACAGTGGTTGCGAGTCCGCCTGCCGATGCAGGGGATACGGGTTCGTGCCCCGGTCCGGGAAGATCCCACATGCCGCGGAGCGGCTGGGCCCGTGAGCCATG
>NC_041234.1:86970704-86984743 GCF_002837175.3 Physeter macrocephalus | reverse complement strand
GTGCTTTGTGACCACCTAGAGGGGTGGGATAGGGAGGGTGGGAGGGAGATGCAAGAGGGAGGAGATATGGGGATATATGTATAGCTGATTCACTTTGTTATAAAGCAGAAACTAACACACCATTGTAAAGCAATTATACTCCAATAAAGATGTTTAAAAAAAAAAAGAATGTTTCAATTTTCTAGTATGGTCCTTACTTAAAAAAAATACAGGCACACGTGCACACACACACACACACACATATATATAACATATTTATATATTTTTCTTTAGGTTAGTTCAGTCATATTTTTAAAAAAATACTGAGGTGCAATTAGGTTCCGAGTTTAGCAAACCAGCATTTTCTAAAATTTTCAGCTTATGGAATTTTTTGTTTAATTGGTTTTGTAAACTAGATCCTATATTAAGTGCCTATTTAAAGGAAACCTCTGCGTAAGGAATCATCTTTTGACAATTGTAGTGCTAAGCACCCAAATTTCATGGTACTGTATATTCAGCTTTTTGCTTATCAGGTGGTCTTGGAAATTGAAGCACGTGGGTATTCAATGTGGGGAACAGGATCCAGAGGCCCTTGCATTGCTAGTCATTCTCTAGCAGCACTGTCAATTCTCCTAATTTGGGGAGAAGGGGCTACAGGGAGATACTTGACCACAGGTAGTGATTCATTCTTAAATAGCAAAGAAAACCAAAGGACAACTAAAGGTCTTCTGTCTTATATCTCTCCTTGGCTAAAAAAATAATTTTGGTCTGGGCTCCCAGCTGACTCTCCGCTCTGGAGGGGTGGTGGGGAAGAGAGCATCTTAAGTGGCAAACACATTTGGATATTTTCAGAGACTTGAACAGAGGCAAAAAGCATGGAGAATACAGAAAACGCACATTCACTCCAGAGGTTACTGACAAGATTACCTCATAACTGCTTTAATAAAATGGCTCCAAGCATATTGCAACTATAATTATCCATAAAAATCCTAATGAATTCAATTTCTCCAGAAATCACCTTGCTGCAACTGGTGGGTGTAGGAGAAGTAAGGAGAGGAGGCAATCCAGCTCTTAGGGAGGGAAAGAGACAGGGAGATAGTTGATGGAACTAGGTGGTGTCTAATCAGGTCAAGTACTTAGGGGCGAATGGTGTTTATTCTGGCTTTTGCCTTGTGGTGTTTCAGTTGATCTATGGACCCCCTTTTTAGATGCCAATGTTTCTGTTGAAAACAAACTCAAACATCACTTTTTCCCTTTCCTCCCACCACCCCATCATTGTGTGCCTGTGTGCGCATGTGCATACATGTGCCCATATACACATATCTATGTTCATGAATCTGGTTCAGTTCTCTTTGCAAAATGCACATTATAAGAGACAGGGCCAATGCTCGTCCTGGTCAAACTGGTCCTGGTCAAACTCAGAGGGAAAATATGTCAGTCAGTGGTGCTCTCCACACTTCCTGTATCCCGCTACCACCTTAGGTACCTTATCCCACCCCCAGGACCTTCATGCTGTCTCTGGGCTACTTAGGGCTCTTTTCCAATCCCCTTTTCCCATGCAAGGACACACTCAGACCTGATCCTGCCTCCCTTTTTCCTAGACAAAATGTCCCTATCTTGGGTCCTGTTCCCACAAAATCATGGTGTCACCTAACTCTCTTACTGGACATGTAATGACAAAGGGATGTATTTTAGACTGGAAGTCAGAATGACCCTATATCAATGAATGGCCATGCAGTTTGGGGGACAAATCACTTAATTTCTCTAAACCTCAGTTTCTCTGAATCTCAGTTTCTTTCTCGGAAAAAAAAAATGTTTGAGTAATGAAACTTGCACTATCCTCTTCACAGGAGGATCCAATGAGACGTAGAAAAAAAAAGAACATTTGCGGAGTCCTTTCACTATTTTCATAGCTACTATATAATATAATTCCCAAAACAACAACTCTGTGCTAAATATTGTATTCTTTTTTTTTTTTTGCGGTACGCAGGCCTCTCACTGTTGTGGCCTCTCCCGTAGCGGAGCACAGGCTCCGGACGCGCAGGCTCAGCGGCCATGGCTCACGGGCCCAGCCACTCCGCGGCATGTGGGATCCTCCCGGGTGGGGGCACGAACCCGTATCCCCTGCATCGGCAGGCGGACTCTCAGCCACTGCGCCACCAGGGAAGCCCTAAATATTGTATTCTTATACTCACATTAGAAATGGGTAAATTAAGAATTACAAAAGGTTAGCTATGTGCCCAATGTTATCCAGCTAGTATGTGACAGCAGACTCCGTGCAGTGCTCTTTCTACCACACAGGACTGAGCTGTACAAAGGGGAATGTGCAATATTCAGGAAAAGTATTAATGGCACTGTCCTTATTTTATTACTGTATTATCAACTTGTATTGTGATTCCTTAAGATAATCCTTCCTCTTCGGTCAGGACTGTCTGTCTTGTTTGCCATCACCTCTCCACATGCCATGCCTTGTTCATTTTTCTATCTGAAAATTTAAAATCTTCAGATTCTGCTTCTTTCATGAAGCTGTCCCTCATCATTTCACCCTGATTGAACAGCTTCCTTCTTTGAAGGCCTACAACTTTCACATCTCTACCAAGAAATTCAGTCCTTGTTTATGAATACTCTCAAATCATTCTCTGGTTACTCATTACAATTTATAATAGCCCTCGTTTTTCAGTCTCTACTCTATTCCAAGACAATAATTTCAATAATCAAAGTTTGTCTACTTCCAAAAGTCCACTTGACCTACTTCCAGCTCTATAACCTATTTCTCTCTGACATATACACTTATGGCATGTATGGTCTTGTCTTAATGTTGTCTGCACATGTTCCATGCTTACCTCCAGCACAGCATGGTGATTAAGAGTACAGCCACTAGGACCAGGCTGTGTGACTTCACAAGTCATGTTCCACTTACTAGCTATATACGTTGAGTAAGCTACATAATCTCTCTGTGCCTCGGCTTTCTCATTTATAAAATGGGGATAATAGTACCTAACTCACCTACTTCACAGGGTTGTGGTAAAGATTAAAGGAATACACACACACACACACACACACCACACACACATCACCTTGGAATGAACATTGGAACATACATACACACAGAGAACTTAGAATTGTACAATCACGTAATAAGTGTTCAGTAAATATTAGCTATTATTTCCTGCCTGCTCACCCTGTGCTAGGTTTGTGACACACATTATCCCATTTAATATACACAACAACCCTGTGACATAGGCTCTGTTATTACCCCCATTTCACTAATAAAACTCAGGAAGGTTAAAACACATTTCTAAAATCATACAAAACAAAGTGATAATTCCAGGATTCAAATCCAGATTGATCTTGCTCCAAGTCAATGTTCTTTCCATTACACAGTGCTTATTCAAGTTGTTTTATTATAATATACCTTATCTTCCCAATAGGACTATAAACTTCCAAGGGTAGAATCTATGTCTTATAATACTTATAGACAGATCCCCTGCTCTCTCCACTGTAATCCTCAGTTTTTGTTTGCCATGAAGTTGGTTTTTAATAAACATTCACTGACTTGGAGAGCACTTTTGGAGTAAAGTCTAGACACTATAACCCCTCAAGCACAGGGGTATCACTTCTCTTATTGCTGAACTCACAAATTAGGTTTCCTGCCTAAGACTCATCAGGCTCCTTGATCATTACCTACCAATCCTGCCTCTAAGTTTCTTATACCTCTCTCCCTTTGTACTTATCAGGCTGGATAATCCTTATTTCAAGACATGAAATGAGGAGATGCAAGGGACTTGAATGTGTCTTGCACATTCAGGTTTAAGTTCCATTCATTCATTCAACAAATCTATATGGAGCACCGACTATGTGCCAGGTACCTTTCTAGGTACCAGGGCGACAGACAAGACTGTCCAGACTGGAAATGCATGCTATGTATTAGTGTTCACTAACATGAGGATCACCTCCCTGGGGAGGGATAATGCTTCCCACCCCCAGAAGTCAGGTCTTGGGCATTTGACTCGTTTGGGTCAGTATAATGAGACACATATTACTTCTGGGCAAAAGCTCTAACACTGCATGCTTGGTTACCTGCTATTTTCCCTCTACAGCAATGAGTAGCAATATTACTGATGGTGGCTATCCCATTAGCCTGGGCCCCAGAATAAAGATGATATAGGGAAAAGCCCCAGCCAATCCACAAGGGGAATGAAAAATAAACTTCTGCCAATTCAAGTCACTGTAATTTTTCAGGTTATTTCTTACTGCAGCATAATCTAAAATACCATGATTGATACAGAGTAAAAGGAGGAAAATAAAGAAAACAGCATCCCACTCCCCTTTGCAGCCATTGCTATGGATTTACTAGTAGCTGTCTAATCGACTAATGGTGTTTAGAAGGCTGAATATGAGCATACTTGAGGGGAAACAATGCTATAAATCAGTCATGGCTATGGCAATACCCTCACCAAAGTAGTTAGCACCTTCCTTATAGAGTGTCAATTAAAACAAACAGCAGTACAGTGAAACTGTATACATATATCTGCATGGATCTGGTGAACACATAAACCAGGAGAGCTAACCTTGAATGCTTCTCTCACTAAAAACCTGGTAGTCAATTTCTTATGTTGCACTATTTCTTTTGGTTGTTTTTCATAAAAGTAGACTTCTAATGTTCTCCCTGGTAAACTATTCATGGTACAGCCTCCAAGTACATGTTTCTGGTTTGCATAAGTCATCATAACTTGATAGTGGGCTGTGGCGGCCATGAGAATGAGTCTTACACACACACACACACACACACACACACAACTACAATGAGCGTAACTGACCAAGGGCCCTAGCTGCTGCGCTCTGAAATCCATCACAACATTTGCTCCAAAGTCACACTCCCTGCAGGCGACTCCCGACTAAGTATAGCAGAGAAATGAAGAAAGCCCCATCCCTGGGAGACAAAGGACTTCTCTGATGGCTGACTCCCCCAAGGCCTCACCCAACCTTCTTTAGACTGCTCAGAAGTCTAGAACACTTCACTGGACTTCCCTTCACTCTCTCCTTTATTCAAGGTCAGACTTAATTTGTGGTCTGATAGCTCTCCCAGCCTTTATGGGCCCTTGCCCCATTTTCTCTCACAGGTATTTCCCCTAATAAAACCATGGACATTAAATTCCATCTTGGTATCTCTTTCTCAGAGAACCTTGACAACCACATGGGCCAATTTGTTGACATTCCTTAAGACGTCATACTTGGGACCTGGAAGCAGGAAATTATGTCTACTTATACCATGCATATCTCTCAAATGAATGCCCTTACTAGTATGCAGACCCCTTGAGTAGGGAATGTGAATCAATGTTGAGTCCACAATGCCCAGCCCAGTGCCTAGTATAGTCACTCAATATGTTTCTGTCAAATCAACAAGTCAATGAACGTTCCCTAGATTCATGGTTTGTCAATTATACTTCTAAGAATCTTACAATTCTAGAAGGGAATTTGTAGACCATTTAGCCCATGTGGAAACAAACCTCTTTTATATCCAGTACCTGGAAGTCTCTTGTTTGCTGAATATAAGAAATGAGATGCTATTACTCTTAGCCTCATTCTAGGATTTAAAAATATTTTGGTCAAGATGTTTTTTCTTATGCCTAACCTTATTCTTTGTTGGTGCTCTAAATCACTTGTAGAACTTCATCGGTATTCTCTTTATAATAATCTATTTTTATGTTTATATTCACTCAGTTATTCATTTATCAAACATTTAGTACATTCTATGAACCAAGTACTAGGCACTAGAGATACAAAGATAAGTAAGATTTGGTCCCTGCATTGATCTCAGCTTTCATCCTAGTGAGATAAACAAACATTAAATAAATAGTCAAATGAATAAATATGTACCCACAACTTGTGATAAGTGTCATGAAGGCAAATAACAAGGAATTATGGGAGCATGAAACAGGGTTAACATAATTTAGGTTGAGGTAGGAGTCAGACAAGGTTATTCCATGTACTGATATTTAATTGGATGCAATTTCTTCAATTAGTTTCCTTGAGAAATAGTCTGTGGTCTAATTGATCCTACTACGCATTTTATTTCAACTAACATGCCTCTCTTTCTGCCAGAAATGCTCTTCTTTCCAGTCTTCACCTGAGGAGAACCAACAGACTTTAGCAATGGATTATAGCTGGGGGTGAAGTAAAAGAAAGGAATCAAGAATGACTCCTAGGTTTCTGGCTTGCTGACTGGATAGACGGTGGTGTTGCATTTCCCTTAGACAAATTCATTAGTTCTACCTACAAAATACATCGTGCCTCTAAACACATCTTAGTATATCCATTGCTACCATTTGATTCCACTTACCACCCTCTCTCCCCTGGACTTTTGTAGTAGCATCCTGACAGGTCTCCCTGCTTCCACTCGGGCCCCCTACAGTCTATAGATTTTGATTTTTTCAAAATCTATAAATCAAATTATGCTACTTCTCTCCTCAAAACCCTACAGTGACTTTTTATCATACTTGGAACAAAAATCAAATTCTCCTTATCATGGCCTCCAAGCATATATATGATCTGACTCCTGACTACCTCTCTGACTCCATTTCCTAAAACTTTTATTTTCGCTTACAGCTCTCCAGCCATTACGCTTTTTCTCAAACATACCAAGCATATTTCCACCTCAGGGCATTCACACTTGCTGTTTCCACTATGTGAAATATTCCCCCAGATATTTGCATGATGTGTTACTTCTTTTTGTTCAGGTTTTTCTTAACATGTCTTCTCAGAGAGAACTTCCTTAATCATTCTTATCAAATACATTATCCTCCCCATCATTATCTCCTTAGTATACTTTGCTTCAATATTGTCTCTCTCTCTATGTGTGTATATATATATATATATATATATATATATACACACACACACACACACATTATTTATTTGTTTTTTATTATTACTCTCTACCAGTAAAATGTAAATTCTGGAAGTCAGAAACCTGTTTACTGCTATATCACGAGTACCTAGAATTGCGTTTGCTACCTAATAGGTAGCAGCACTGGTGGGAGAAGACAATGAGTTTAGTTTTGGATGTGTTGGTCTGGAGATGATTTGGGGACATCCAAGTTAGGATGTCCAGTGGGCAGTTGCATAGTGGAGTCTGGAGCTCAGATCAAATTGGAGATAGAAATTTGAGAGCCATAAGCATAGAGATGGTATTTAAAGCCACAAGACTGGATGAGGACAAGGTAAACTGGAAAGGAGTATACAGTGAAAAGAGGAGAGGTCCCAGGACTGGGTTATAGCAACCAACAATAGTAAAGACCAGGATGATGAATAACATTCCTCCGTAAATTTTTTCCTTCAGGCTCTCTCAATTATCCCTTGGCTCTTAAATGTCCATTTCCAGCAGGTTTGTCCTGATTTGGCAGGATGCTGGGTTAAAAAAGAGGCAAATACTCCTCTGCATACAAAATAAAACCCACTCTCAGACAGCAGTATTTTTCTGGATCTTCTAAGGGATGAGCCATATTTAGGAAGGATCTATCCATTGAAAATAGGTCTGAATAATGTTTATTATGGTTCATGATTTAGAGTTACTTAAGAAATCTATTAATGTAACTGTTACTGAAAATTCCCTTAATATTAAAATGCAAGCATATGTTACTATAACTAGTAGATCATCCTTGGCCTTCATTTAGTTTGCTTCCTGTGCTTGTCCCTCCTTCTTTTTAACCACAGCACAGGTAAAACACTTTAGGAGAAGCTAAACCAATTCTCATTCTTCAGTGTCAGGAACCCAGCTGGAGGCAGATCCAAAGATACAAGCTCTTCAAGATGGATTTTCAACTTTGATAAGCAAATACATTCAGATCACCTGGCATGCTCACTGAGCCATTATTTTTAGAGGAACTGAAGCATCCATATTTGTCATTTAGCTTGTTTGGCTTAGATTGTAGGAGAAATGAAAAATCAGGAGCCTTCAACTCTGTTGGGTGCTTTGAGAAAATGTCCTTTAAATTATTCAAGTTCCATTTGTCTCCATCTAAGAGTGCACAAAGTGTCAGATTAATTTTCAACAGTTAAGAATTAAGGTTCTGGAGTGGCTCTGTGATCAGAGTGGGCAACTGAAACATGCTAAATGGATGATGCCTGGGACAATATGCCTCTTCTGTGTTAGAGGCACAATGAGCTGTCAGGAGCTAAGCAGTGAGAGCAGAGGAGTCATAGAGGTCTGGATGCCAGGGGCTTATGAGTCATGCCCTAAAGGAAAGAAGGAAGGAGGGCACCTTCCCATTAAATAATGATTACAACCTGACCCAGGCAAAGTTTCCTTTGGGCCACATAGAACCACCCAAGGCCATAGAATGGTACTTTGGCTTTTCATATTTTAAAGAACCTTGCCCACTGACCCCCAAATTTAGTATGGGCAGAGGACAGAAGGTTACTGGAAGTTTACAACCACCTGAGATATTGGCACGAGAAAGTTCAGGGAGAATGAAAAAATAATATTCCCTTACCTTTGGATTCTGTTTTTTCATAAACTATAGCATGTTCCAGTTGGTAAAACTGAGACTCAGAGAGGACTAAGTAACTTACGCACAGTCATACGACCACAACCAGTAAGTGAAATTGAATCCAAGGAATATTTTTCACATCTATCAAGTCAGAAACTTTCAAATTAACTTTTTATAAGAACTCCTTTCTCCCAAAATTTTGCCCAAAAGCCATATATATTCATCCCCACTTTTATATATAGATATATAAAAGTGGAGATTATCACGTTAAAAGTGAAGGATGCCTGGAGCTCTAAGAACTAGGCAGCAGTCCTGCCCCTCAATCCCCACTGCAGCCACCTTTTGGATCCTGAGACATCACTATGAACCTAGGATTTTCAAATATACAGAAAACCAAACAAAATATGGAATGGCTTCATTTGAGGATTTGCTCATCATTTTGAGATATGTACTAGTTTGGTAGAGAATTAAGATCAGAAATGAACACCAAGTTCTAGAAAAAAAAATATGGTCACAGGAACAGGTTATGACATATCTAAAGGTCAGGGTGATGAAAGAATAGTCAGAGTAGGGTTAGCAAGACAATAAGAGAAATTGGGTTCCAGGACAAAAGGACAGTGGATGAAAGGCATAGAGAAGGCATACACACAGAAAAAAAACTCATTAACTAGATGTAAAGCAAAAGGAGCATTTTTTTTACTCAATTTGGAGATAGTTGTGGTCTGGGGAGCTCTGCCACTAAATGGAGCCTATGTAATCTTAAAGGACGATAGGCTTGCTATAGGAGCTTTGTTTCTTGTCAACAGCTGTATCCTTTACCTATTCAAGAAGCTTCTGATCCTGTTAGGATTACTACATCCCTGGGGGTGTGTTTGGGTCCTTTCTGTAGGGTTAAGGTTTCATTCCAACTCAAAAATTGGCTATCCACTGGTATTCTTTGTTGCCCCTTCATCGGTCTTTTCCTCTAAGAGTTCTAGATCCCTCTGACATAGGAATCGGGGTTCTGGAGGAGAGAACTATTAACCTACTGCATGACAGCAGACATAAATTCTCTTACTACATCCATTTTACAGCTGAGGAAACTGCTGTCCAAAAAAGGTGAATGACTTATTCAACATAATACAGCACTCAGTGGTAGAACAGATACTCAAATTAAAATCTCCTGATTCTTAAGTACTCATTACCTACAGAAGCACTACCTCAAAACAATTCCATTTTGTCCATATATGATAAAAAATAATTTAAGCATTTTAGTAGCCAAAAAAGGTTCTATGAAAGAGAAAACCTTTTCTATTGATACAATGTTCTTTTGAATTAAGTCCATGAGCCAGAATCTTTAACCAAAATATGAACTTCATCCTGAACCAAGTACTTAATTTTCCAAACTCTAGTACTGTTTCCTGAACCATGACCCAAACAAAATTATTATTCATTTCTTTTCATTTTTAAAACACTTTAAAAATAGGAATCACACATGCACCTATTATAATAAGTCAACTAATCCTACAAGATTTGTTAGGCCAGACGACAGTCCCTATTCCTCTTCCCTCACTCTATTTATCCTTCCCGTTAGGAAAGCACTTCAAATATTTTCAATGATTCTTTTGCTGCATATCTCAATATCTCTAAATTTACATGCTTGTATTGCTAACTCATGAATTTTCAGTTTTAGCCATATCTATTGATGTGCCTGTTTGGAGGATGAATATCTGGTTCTCTTTCTTTTTCTTACCTACCACAAACATAGGCATCCCCCAATCTCTCCAAATTCCCAAGATACTTATATTTAGTCTAGATCAGTGTTTACATTATTATAACCATATAGTAATCTTTGATATTTTTCCTTTGCCATCCAACTTTCCATTTTCCCTGGAATTAATAACTGGGGTTTCTAAGTTAGAAATATTTTTTTCTTCGGATTTTTGAAAGCATGGCTCCATTATTTCCTGGTTTCCTGTTTTATTGTTAGAAAGTCCAAAATCACTCTTTGTTTTTTCAATACGTTTTCATTGGAGTATAACTGCTTCACAATACTGTGTTAGTTTCTGTTGTACAACAAAGTGAACCAGCCACACGCACACATATATCCCCATATTCCCTCCCACCCTCCCTATCCTACCCCACTAGGTCATCCCAAAGCACCAAGCTGATCTCCCTGTACTATGCTGCTGCTTCCCACTAGCTATCTATTATACATTTGGTAGTGTATATATGTGGATGCTACTCTCTCACTTCACCCCAGCTTCCCCCTCCCACCCAGTGTCCTCAAGTCCATTCTCTATGTCTATGTCTCTATTCCTGCCCTGCCCCTAGGTTCATCAGTACCTTTTTTTTTTTAGATTCCATATATAGTGTTAGCATATGGTATTTGTTTTCCTCTTTCTGACTTACTTCACTCTGTATGATATGACAGATTCTAGGTCCATCCACCTCACTACAAATAACTCAATTTTGTTTCTCTTTATGGCTGAGTAATATTCCATTGTATATATGTGCCACATCTTCTTTATCTATTCATCTGTCGATGGACATTTAGGTTGCACTCTAGATGCTTTGTTTGTGAATTTTCTCTACCCCATTCTAAATATTTGGAAATGACGGAGTCAACAAGGGCTTAATTTCCAAAATATACAAACAGCTTATACAACTCAACAACAAAAAAACAAACAACCCGATCAAAAAATGGGCAGAAGACATAAACAGACATGTCTCTAAAGACGACATATAGATGGCCAATAGGCACATGAAAAGATGCTCAGCATCGCTAATAATTAGAGAAATGCAAATCAAAACTACATTGAGGTACCACCTCACACTGGTCAGAATGGCCATCATTAAAAAATCTACAAATAACAAATGCTGAAAAGGATGTGGAGAAAAGGGAACCCTCCTACACTGTTGGTGAGACTGTAAATTGGTGTAGCCACTATGGAAAACAGTATGGAGGTTCCTCAGAAAACTAAAACTAGAGTTGCCATATGATCCAGCAATCTCACTCCTGGGCACATATTCAGAAAAAAACTGTAATTTGAAAAGATACATGTACCCCTATGTTCATAGCAACATTATTTACAATAACCAAGACATGGAAGCAAACTAAATGTCCATCAACAGATGAATGGATAAAGAAGATGTAGTGTGTGTACGTGTATACTCACACACACACACACACACACACATACACACACACACACACAATGGAATACTACTCAGCCATAAAAAAGAATGAAATAATGCCATTTACAGCAACATGAGGGGACCTAGAGATTATCATACTAAGTGAAGTAAGTCAAAAACAGAAAGTCAAATACCATATGATATCACTTATATGTGGAATCTAAAATATGACACAAATGAACTTATTTACAAAACAGAAACAGACTCATAGACATAGAGAACAGACTTGTGGTTGCCAAGGGGGAGTGAGGGCAGGAGAAGGATGGACTGGGAGTTTTGGACTAGAAGATGCAAGCTATTATATATAGAATGAATAAACAACAAGGTCCTACTGTATAGCAGAGGGAAATATATTCAATATATTCAATATCTTATGGTAAACCATAATGGAAAAGAATATGAAAAAGAATATATATATGAATATATATATATGAATATATATATGAATGGAGAAAATACAAGAAACGTTTAACAAGCACCTAGAAGAACTAAAGAGCAAAGAAACAATAATGAACAACACAATAAATGAAATTAAAAATTTTCTGATATATATATATATATATATATATCTGAATCACTTTGCTATACACCAGAAACTAACAAAGCATTATAAATCTTGGGGAGGATGGCGGTAACGGCTGCTTCTTCTAGAGCTAGGGAATGCAGCTAGACCTGGATCCAAAGAAGGCTCACCATAAAGACCAGGCCTGGAGGACAACACCGGCTAGAGGACTCAGTGGAGTGCAGAAGGCTGGCCGTGGGGCTGAAAAGATCCTGGTGCTCTGGCCGGGTGTCAGGCCTGAGCCTCTGAGGTAGGAGAGCTGCGTTCAGGACACTGGAACACCAGAGACCTCCGGGTCCCACATAATATCAATT
Organism: Physeter macrocephalus; assembly: GCF_002837175.3. Taxonomy (NCBI): domain Eukaryota; kingdom Metazoa; phylum Chordata; class Mammalia; order Artiodactyla; family Physeteridae; genus Physeter; species Physeter macrocephalus. The sequence continues at coordinate 86,972,219 of NC_041234.1, read as the reverse complement.
GGTGAGAGCTCTCCCAGAGATCTCCATCTCAACACTAAGACCCAGCTCCACTCAACGACTAGCAACCTCCAGTGCTGGACACCCCATGCTAAACAACAAGCAAGATAGGAACACAAACCCACCCATTAGCAGAGAGGTTGCCTAAAATGAACTAAGTTCACAGACACCCCAAAACATACCACCAGATGTGGTCCTGCCCACCAGAAAAACAAGATCCAGCCTCATTCACCAGGACACAGGCACCAGTTCCCTCCACCAGGAAGCCTACACAACACACTGAACCAACCTTAGCCACTGGGGGCAGACACCAAATAAAATGGGAATTACAAACATGCAGCCTGCGAAAGGAGACCGTAAACACAGGAAGTTAAGCAAAATGAGAAGACAGAGAAATATGCAGGAGACGAAGGAGCAAAGTAAAAACCCACAAGACCAAACAAATGAAGAGGAAATAGGCAGACTACTTGAAAAAGAATTCAGAGTAATGATAGTAAAGATGATCCAAAGTCTAGCCCCATGCTAAACAACAAGCAAGATAGGAACACAAACCCACCCATTAGCAGAGAGGTTGCCTAAAATGAACTAAGTTCACAGACACCCCAAAACATACCACCAGATGTGGTCCTGCCCACCAGAAAAACAAGATCCAGCCTCATTCACCAGGACACAGGCACCAGTTCCCTCCACCAGGAAGCCTACACAACACACTGAACCAACCTTAGCCACTGGGGGCAGACACCAAATAAAATGGGAATTACAAACATGCAGCCTGCGAAAGGAGACCGTAAACACAGGAAGTTAAGCAAAATGAGAAGACAGAGAAATATGCAGGAGACGAAGGAGCAAAGTAAAAACCCACAAGACCAAACAAATGAAGAGGAAATAGGCAGACTACTTGAAAAAGAATTCAGAGTAATGATAGTAAAGATGATCCAAAGTCTAGGAAATAGAATGGAGAAAATACAAGAAACGTTTAACAAGCACCTAGAAGAACTAAAGAGCAAAGAAACAATAATGAACAACACAATAAATGAAATTAAAAATTTTCTGGAAGGAATCAACAGCAGAATAACTGAGGCAGAAGAACGGATAAGTGACCTGGAAGATAAAATAGTGGAAATAAATATCACAAAGCAGAATAAAGAAAAAAGAATGAAAAGAAATGAGGACAGTCTCAGAGACCTCTGGGACAACATTAAATGCACCAATATTTGAATTATAGGGGTCCCAGAAGAAGAAGAGAAAAAGAAAGGGACTGAGAAAATATTTGGAGATTACAGTTGAAAACTTCCCTAATATGGGAAAGGAAATAGTCAATCAAGTCCAGGAAGCACAGAGAGTCAAATACAGAATGAATCCAAGGAGAAACATGCCAAGACATATATTAATCAAACTATCAAAAATTAAATACAAAAAAAAAATTAAAAGCAGCAAGAGAAAACAACAAATCACACACAAGGGAATCCCCATAAGGTTAACAGCTGATCTTTCAGCAGAAACTCTGCAAGCCACAAG
>NC_041234.1:86906704-86969020 GCF_002837175.3 Physeter macrocephalus | reverse complement strand
ATATCAGACAAAATAGACTTTAAAATAAAGACTATTACAAGAGACAAAGAAGGACACTATATAATGATCAAGGGATCAATCCAAGAAGAATATATAACAATTGTAAATATTTATGCACCTAACATAGGAGCACCTCAATACATAAGGCAAATGCTAACAACCATAAAAGGGGAAATCGACAGTAACACAATAATAGTAGGGGACTTTAACACACCACTTTCACCAATGAACAGATCATCCAAAATGCAAATAAATAAGGCAACACAAGCTTTAAATTATACATTAAACACGACGGACTTCATTGATATTTATAGGACATTCCATCCAAAAACAACAGAATACACATTTTTCTCAAGTGCTCATGGAACATTCTCCAGGATAGACCATATCTTGGGTCACAAATCAAGCCTTGGTAAATTTAAGAAAATTGAAATCATTTCAAGTATCTTTTCCGACCACAATGCTATGAGACTAGATCTCAATTACAGGAAAAAAATGTAAAAAATACAAACACATGGAGGCTAAACAATACACTACTTAATAACTAAGAATCACTGAAGACATCAAAGAGGAAATGAAAAAAATACCTATAAACAAATGACAATGAAAACACGACAACACAAAACCTACGGGATACAGCAAAAGCAGTTCTAAGACGGAAGTTTATAGAAATACAATCCTACCTCAAGAAGCAAGAAAAATCTCAAAAAACTGCCTAACCTTACACCTAAAGCAATTAGAGAAAGAAGAACAAAAAACCCTCAAAGTTAGCAGAAGGAAAGAAATCATAAGGATAGATCAGAAATAAATGAAAAAAAATGAAGGAAACAATAGCAAAGATCAATAAAACTAAAAGCTGGTTCGTTGAGAAGATAAACAAAATTGATAAAACATTAGCCAGACTCATCAAGAAAAAAAGAGAGAAGACTCAAATCAACAGAATTAGAAATGAAAAAGGAGACGTAACAACTGACACTGCAGAAAGACAAACGATCATGAGATTACTACAAGGAACTATATACCAATAAAATGGACAACCTGGAAGAAAAGGACAAATTCTTAGAAAAGCACAAACTTCCGAGACTGAACCAGGAAGAAATAGAAAATATAAACAGACCAATCGCAAGCACTGAAATTGAAACCGTGATTAATAATCTGGCAACAAACAAAAGCCCAGGACCAGATGGCTTCAGAGGCCAATTCTATCAAACATTTAGAGAAGAGCTAACACCTATCCTTCTTAAACTCTTCCAAAATATAGCAGAGGGAGGAACTCTCCCAAATTCATCCTACAAGGCCACCATCACCCTGATACCAAAAGCAGACAAAGATGACACAAAAAAGAAAACTACAGGCCAATATCACTGATGAGCAAGATGCAAAAATCCTCAATAAAATACTAGCAAACAGAATCTAACAGCACATTAAAAGGATCATACACTATGATCAAGTGGAGTTTATCCCAGGAATGCAAGCGTTCTTCAACATACGCAAATCAATGTGATACACCATATTAACAAATTTAAGGATAAAAACAACATCATTATCTCAATAGATGCAGAAAAAGCTTTTGACAAAATTCAACACCTATTTATGATAAAAAGCCACCAGAAAGTAGGTATAGAGGGAAGTTACCCTAACATAATAAAGGCCATATATGACAAACCCACAGCCAACATCATTGTCAATGGTGAAATAATGAAACCATTTCCACTAAGAACAGGAACAAGACAAGGTTGCCCACTCTCACCACTATTATTCAATATAGTTTTGGAAGTTTTAGCCACAGCAATCAGAGAAGAAAAAGAAATAAAAGGAATCCAAATCGGAAAAGAAAATAAAATTGTCACCATTTGCAGATGACATGATACTATACATAGAGAATCCTAAAGAGGCTACCACAAAACTACTAGAGCTAATCAATGAATTGTGTAAAGTAGCAGAATACAAAATTAATGCACAGAAATCTCTTGCATTCCTATACACTAAGGATGAAAAATCTGAAAGAGAAATTCAGGAAACACTCCCGTTTACCATTGCAACCAAAAGAATAAAATACCTAGGAATAAACCTACCTAAGGACACAAAAGACCTGTATGCAGAAAACTATAAGACACTGATGAAAGAAATTAAAGATGATACAAACAGATGGAGAGATAACCATGTTGTTAGACTGGAAGAAGCAACATTGTGAAAATGACTATACTACCCAAAGCAATCTACAGATTCAATGAAATCCCTATCAAACTACCAATGGCATTTTTCACAAAACTAGAACAAAAAATTTCACAATTTGTATGGAAACCCAAAAGACTCCAAATAGCCAAAGCAATCGTGAGAAAGAAAAACGGAGCTGGAGGAATCAGGATCTGTGACTTCAGACTATAGGACAAAGCTACAGTAATCAAGACAGTATGGTACTGGCACAAAAGCAAAAATATAGCTCAATGGAATAGGATAGAAAGCCCAGAGATAAACCCACACACATATGGTCAACTTACCTCTGATAAAGGAGGTAAGAATATACAGTGGAGAAAAGACAACCTCTTCAATAAGTGGTGCTGGGAAAACTGGATGGCTACATGTAAAAGCATGAAATTAAAACGATAAAGGAGGCAAGAATATACAGTGGAGAAAAGACAGCCTCTTCAATAAGTGGTGCTGGGGAAACTGGATAGGTATATGTAAAAGTATGAGATTAGAACACTCCCTAACACCATACACAAAAATAAGCTCAAAATGGCTTAAAAATCTAAATGTAAGGCCAGAATCTATCAAACTCTTAGAGGAAAACATAGGCAGAACACTCCATGACATAAATCACAGCAAGATCCTTTTGGAACCACCTCCTAGAGAAATGGAAATAAAACAAAAATAAACAAATGGGACCTAATGAAACTTCAAAGCTTTTGCACAGCAGAGGAAACCATAACCAAGACGAAAAGACAACCCTCAGAATGGGAGAAAATATTTCCAAATGAAGACACTGACAAAGGATTAATCTCCAAAATATACAAGCAGCTCATGCAGCTCAGTATCAAAAAAACAAACAACCCAATCCAAAAATGGGCAGAAGACCTAAATAGACATTTCTCCAAAGAAGATATACAGATAGCCAACTAACACATGAAAGGATATTCAAAATCACTAATTATTAGAGAAATGCAATTCAAAACTACAATGAGGTTTCACCTCACACCAGTCAGAATGGCCATCATCAAAAAATCTACAAACAATAAATGCTGGAGAGAGTGTGGAGAAAAGCGAACCCTCTTGCACTGTTGGTGGGAATTTTAATTGACACAGCCACTATGGAGAACAGCTTGGAAGTTCCTTAAAAAACTAAAAGTTGGGCTTCCCTGGTGGCGCAGTGGTTGCGTGTCCGCCTGCCGATGCAGGGGAACCAGGTTCGCGCCCTGGTCTGGGAGGATCCCACGTGCCGCGGAGCGGCTGGGCCCGTGAGCTGTGGCCGCTGGGCCTGCGCGTCCGGAGCCTGTGCTCCGCAACGGGAGAGGCCACAGCAGAGGGAGGCCCGCATACCACAAAAAAAAAAAAAAAAAAAAAAAAAAAAACGAAACAAAACAAAACAAAACAAAACACAAAAACTAAAAGTAGGGCTTCCCTGGTGGTGCAGTGGTTGGGAGTCTGCCTGTCGATGCGAGGGGTGCGGGTTCGTGCCCCGGTCCGGGAGGATCCCACGTGCCGCGGAGTGGCTGGGCCCATGAGCCATGGCCACTGGGCCTGCGCATCTGGAGCCTGTGCTCTGCAATGGGAGAGGCCGCGACGGTGAGAGGCCCACATGCCGCAAAAAAAAATAATAATAAAAAAATAAAACTAAAAATAGAACTACCATACGACCCAGCAGTCCCACTACTGGGCATTTACCTTGAGAAAACCATAATTCAAAAAGAGTAGAGTCACGTCTCACAGTCTTCATTGCAGCACTATTTACAATAGCCAGGACATGGAAGCAAACTATGTGTCCATCAACAGATGAATGGATAAAGAAGATGTGGCACATATATACAATGGAATATTACTCAGCCATAAAAGGAAACAAAATTGAGTTAGTTGTAGTCAGCTGGATGGACCTAGATTCTGTCATACAGAGTGAAGTAAATCAGAAAGAGAAAAACAAATACCGTATGCTAACACACATATTAGAAATCTAAAAAAAAAAATGGTTCTGAAGAACCTAAGGGCAGCACAGGAATAAAGATGCAGATGTAGAGAATGGACTTGAGGACACAGGGAGGGGAAGGGTAAGCTTGGACAAAGTGAGAGAGTGGCATGGACATATATACACTACCAAATGTAAAATAGATAGCTAGTTGAAGCAGCCACATAGCACAGGGCGATCAGCTCGGTGCTTTGTGACCACCTAGAGGGGTGGGATAGGGAGGGTGGGAGGGAGACATAAGAGGGGGGTATATAGGGATATATATGTATACGTATAGCTGATTCAGTTTGTTATACAGCAGAAACTAACTCAACATTGTAAAGCAATTATATTCCAATAAAGATGTTAAAAAAACTTTGTAAATCAACTATATTTCAATATAAAATTAATTTAAAAAGTAAAGCCTCCCCTTACTCTCAAAAATGCCCTATTCTGTATGATAAAATATATGGTCATCCTAAACACAGGTGGTCTGCCTGGGTCATTTGCTAGGAAACTGGATGTCAGTATCTTTAGGTTTTTTGTCTTTGGCTAGTCAAATTTCCCGGGGAATACTCTTTCATTTTCCTACCTAGAGGTCAAGGTCTGACTGCCAACATTTGAGAAACTGCCAAATAAAATGTTAATAAAATTAAAAACATGACTCTCGTACAAATCTAGGGTCAAGCAGATTCAAAGAACATTTTGAGGAACTAGACATTACTTATAGTCATATAAGAAGGAATTTTAGAATAAGATTGCTAGATTAGATACACAACTGATTAGCATCCAACAAGGCAATAAAAACTATAATTTTGAAGTTATATTTTCTTCTGGACAAAAATTATTTGTGTCTCTACTGGGTAAGATCTGCAAGTTAACATAAAACTCCACAGAGTCAGAGCCCTTAATATAAATAGCAAAGTCAAATATATGTATATTTCCCTAGATAATTAAATCATCATTGGGTGGGCTTATTAAACAATGTTCCCATGACCTCAAATGAACATGCTATACTTTTTTACTCTTCTTTCCAACTTTTGGATAATTTTTTTGAACAGATCTAGAGGGAGGAAAAGCCCAGGGTTTTAGCATTCAGGATTCATTTCACATAATCCCATGTTACTTATGATATTCAAGCTGTCAGATGTTCATGGTATCACCCAGTCCAGAGCCCCAATGTTTTACCATCTCTAGAGAATAAATCTTTAGTTTCTGCTGAGGTAGAAGCGGGGCAGTGATCTAGAAGTTTCGAGGCAAGGGAACAGATCTAGGGTTCTATTTCTTTAACAGCTTTCCATCAATCTCCTTTAATAGCTTCTACTTTATGGCCAGTTCCAGAGCTACAGGGTGCCTCCAACTGTAATCATTTTGATGACTCTGCAGGGTAAACCAGGTGGACTCTAAGCTTTCCCCACTGCCAGTCTAGAATTTATCTTTCTCAGATTTGCTAATTCAGTTAACCTTGATCTATCTGTTTTCCATCTTCCAACATGTTATTGTTGTCTTCCCTGTATTTCTCTCTATCCCAGTGGGCTTTACACCTCTAAAAGGTAATTCTTTTATTGTAGTTTAGAGGCATTTCAGGAGGTCTGATGAACTTTCCAATGTCAGTATCTTTGGGTCTTTCTTCCTAAGCTGCTGAGATTTCCCAGAAAATATGATTCCAATCTGCTGTCTACAGAGTAAAGCTCTGGCTGCTAACATTCCAAGAGTTGAGTAGATGGAAAAGGCAGGTGGCTTCTGACTTTAGTATGCATAGATTCACTCATTTCCCCTGGTTTTAATACAGCACAATTGCCCTTGTCTGAATTACACCAGAAGTTTTCACTGGACCCAAGAAATGGGGAAAACTTTTGGAGTGAAATTAAATGCATGTGTTCAATCCACCACCAGCTTGACACCCAAAGTCTGAACATTTATTTCCTTTTTATTAAAATCTATAGCGATGGCTATAAATAAGAAAATTTAGGTACTCCAATCATTGACGTAGGACAAAACCAAGTGTGCGTTTTGTGAACTGAACATTTTATTCACTTCCCCACCACAAAATATGCAAAACTAAGGCTGTGTTAAGTATATATACAAACAATAGTACAGTGCATAGCACTCAATGTGTCAATTATGTTACTATAATTTGAGGGGGGATGGTGGGGGGGAGGGATAAATTGGGAGATTGGGATTGACATATACACACTACTATATAAAATAGACAACTAATAAGGACCTACTGTATAGCACAGGGAACTCTACTCAGTACTCTGTAATGACCTATATGGGAAAAGAATCTAAAAAAGTGTTGATATACGTATATGTATAATTGATTCATTTTGCTGTACAGCAGAAAGTAACACAACATTGTAAATCAAGTATATGCCAATAAAACATTTTTTAATGTTACTATTATCTGAAAATAACTAGTTTAATAGGCAAATTTTAATGAACTGATGAGCTGTATCAGCAGCCCCATATCCTGTGCATTAAGACATCCATCTATTTTCCTTTGCTTTACTTTTTTTTTTTTTTTTTTTTTTTTTTTGTGGTAGGCGGGCCTCTCACTGTTGTGGCCTCTCCCATTGCGGAGCACAGGCTCCGGACGCACAGGCTCAGCGGCCATGGCTCACCGGCCCAGCCGCTCCGCGGTATGTGGGATCTTCCCGGACTGGGGCACGAACCCGTGTCCCCTGCATCAGCAGGCGGATTCTCAACCACTGTGCCACCAGGGAAGCCCCTTTGTTTTTCAATGTACATTTTAAATTGATTTAATAAACCATATGATTCAAACATCTTAATTCAGTCTATGAGCCTTTCTGCCCCATGACCTCTAGGATACCTTGCCTGGTAGCATACTTGGAGATGACCATTGAATCAAGGTAATTTCCCACTCTGAAAGGTTCTGAGGTCAAATTAATGTTTAAGTGTTGGATAAAACAAAGTTAAACAGATTTAATTATTATAAATTATTTAGAGCTTTTAATAGACTAGTGTGGAGTATGGCTCTCTAAGAAGGAGATATAGTTTGCTCTATTTCCCAAACTTTTTGACAATGCAAACCTTGTTTTTTTTTTATTCTCCCAGGAGCATCTCATGAGACTAACGTTCCACAGACCATACTTTGGAAAAGGCTTCATTAAGAAAATAGGTCCTGCCATCTTGGTGCCTTTTCAACATCAATCTCTTGTTCATGTTTCTTTTCACTTCTGCCCCTGAGCAAAATGATTGGATTTACTGACACATTTTAGCATAGAATATGGTCGAGGCTGTCAAAAGGTTGACCGCTTTGAATAAATGTCCTCTTCCTTTAAATCAAAAGCCAAATGTAGGGAAAAGAAAATCCATAAAGCCTAATGAATGAAGACCTCAGAGACCTTCTGAAAGACGACCTGAAAAGGCAAAAATGCCTTGTGAGTTAGGCTCAGAAATGAACTACTGAGGGTCCCAAAAGCTCCCCAAAGGGAATAACTGCCAAATGAACTGAGTGCTTACTCTGTTTTTTTTTTTTTTTCCAACACTGATCATTTCATTTCTCCTTCCAACAGTCATGTGAGATTGGTCCTAGTTTTCTCCTAATTTACCAGTGTTACCAATACACAGAAAACTTAATTTACACAAAGTCACATGGTTAGCAAATTTCAGAGCCTGCATTTGAACCCCAGTTTGTATGCCTCCATGGGTGGTGCTTTTAAACACCATATTCAATTCTCTCACTGAAGAAGCTATTAAAAGAGACTATCATGACAATTCCAGGGGAAGGGCCACAATTAACTTTAGGGTTAGTCCAAGGCTAGTCTAACTGGCACACTCCCATCTTTAGCCACAACACATCCTCCCCTGGAGGGAGACCCAGAACTTTATTCAGCTCTGTGTTTGGTTCCCACATATGAATTTGGTGACTTCAAGAATTTTTTCTACCTAGCTCTTGGACAGTGATCACACTGGAAAAAAGCAGAAAAACTAGATCAAACTAACATGTTAGTGGCAAATAATGGTCCAATGAAGCAGTATAATGTGATGAGTAACATGCAGATGCTGATGCCAAAGTACTTGGGTTTGAACCATGGCTCTGCTATTTATCAGCTATATGATTTTCATAAATTCCTTAATTTCTCTATGCCTCAGTTTTCTCATCTATGAAGTGGGGATAATAATAGGATCTTTCTCACAAGATTGTTGTAAGGATTAAATGAGTTAACATATGTAAAGCACTTAGAACAGTGTCCTGCTCATGATACATGCTCTATTAGTTTTAGCTATGATTATTATCCCACTATCAGGGCTATCATTATTTGATTATGGGAAACTTATAGAGCTAAAGAAATAAATCTCAAAAAGTAGAATTTCAGATTGCAAGCACTCTAAAGGAAAGCAGAAAAACAGGAATTACTCTGTAATTAAAGACCATGTGGAAAGGGAGACCCTAACCAAGTACCGTCAAGTGGTTAATACTCTAGGATCTTTCCTTTCTGCTGCTGCCCTGCTTCTTGAGTCCTACTCTGTAGCTGTGGATGTGACTTAATGAGATTTTTTTCCACCCACCTCAGCTCTTTTGTGTTCTTAACCTTGCTCCCTGTTTGATTCTTAATACTGTATTCATTTGGCATAACTGACCTTTCTCAGTTAGGAGGGTGGCTCTTCATTCTACAGCTACTCTTCACTAGCTTTTTGCCCTCTAAAGTAGAAGTTTGCATTATTGCTATTTTAAAATAGGCCCAAGTTTTCTAATTAAGCACCACAAATCTCCTGAAGTGTTTTACAGCATGGTCTCAGAACAGACTGCTTGCTTCTAAAGGGGACACATCTTTCTACAGAAAATAGCAAGACATCCTCCTCTGAAAGTCCCCTCCAGCCTTGCAAATTCAACGATTCTCACATCAAATTTACCTTCCTGCCAGACGAGTCCCCTTCCCTTCTCACTGGCCCCTGGCATACCACATCTGAACTGCTCCTGCAAAAAGCAAGCCTTACTATGGAGCAGTGGTTAAGAGGCTTACAGGGCTTTAGAGTCAGACAGACCTGGATTTGAGTTATTTACTAGTGGTGTGACCTTTGACCCATTACTAACTAGAACTCATCTGAGCCTCAATTTCCTTTTCTATGAAATGGGGATAATAATATCTGCCTCCTCGTAAGGCATCTGAGGATTAAACCAGATGAAACATGTAAAACCTTCAGCATATAGTGCCTGGCACATAATAGTAGCTAACATTTATTGAGGTTTGCTATGTGCCAGGCGGTGTTTTAGCACTTTTTACATGTATTTACTAATTTAACCCTCACAATTCTATGGCATAGAAGATGTGGCACATATATACAATGGAATATTACTCAGCCATCATTATTATCCTCATTTTGCGGATGAGAAGATTCAGACATAGAAAGTTTAAGTTACTTGCACAAGGTCACAAAGCAGAACTGGTGTTCAAGTCAAGGCAGCTTAGCTCCAGAAGCCATGCCCTTATCTTAACCACCCCACTCCTCCACCTTCCATGCTGTCTGCACTTAGAAGTCTCAACACCACTTTCAACAAATGATGGCACTTAGTGAATGCTGAAGGCCATGTGCCAGAGACTCTGTACTGAAAGCTTTGAATGCATGATGTTAATTAATCCTAAACCTTTTGAGATATGAATGCTTGTTTCCATTCTATAGATGAAGAAACTGAGGCTCAGAGAGGTAAAGAAACTTACTTAAAGTGACCCAGCTAGGAAGTGACAGATTCCAAACCTAGATCTGTGTGGCTTTAAAAACCCTGTGCTCCGGGCTTCCCTGGTGGCGCAGTGGTTGGGAGTCCGCCTGCCGATGCGGGGGGCGCGGGTTCGTGCCCCGGTCCGGGAGGGTCCCACGTGCCGCGGAGCGGCTGTGCCCGTGAGCCATGGCCGCTGGGCCTGCGCGTCCGGAGCCTGTGCTCCGCGGCGGGAGAGGCCGCGGCAGTGGGAGGCCCGCGTACCGCAAAAACCAACAAACAAACAAAAAAAACCCCTGTGCTCCTAGGCACTACTATTCACCTTCCTGAAAGCTCTTACCTCATATGATAGGGGGAAAAGAGTGTTCCCATTTTTAAGGTTATTGTGTAGTTTGGTATAACCAGATGGTGATTGTCCATAGAGGATGAAACTGGTTTTGTTAAATGGAATGGTTCTTTTGTCACGAGATTTCACCTGGGTACAGAAACGCCAGGGTGGCACACTTAGGTCCGGGAGAGCATCACACCTAATGCCTTCAACTGTGAATATTAATTTTGGGCTCTAAATGGCCACATGGATCCTGGAAGACAAAAGTCTGGGAAACAGTCCTTAATACCTTATTCTTACTTAATTGTTTCAGCTTAAAGTACACTTTTTTCAAAGACTATATGGTGTGTGAAAAAGACATGCTATACTGTTAAGTGACCAAAGAAGAAATTAGAAGCGATCATGCCATTCTTCTACTCAAAAGCCCTATAGAATTCAAATCAATACATTCAGATTGACGTTCAAGAGACTTCACCTTAACAGCCTGACTTATCTCCTCAACATGAAACCTAGATTCCAATCAAACCTTACTATTTACTGCTACTGAGTGCACCTTTGCAACTCTGGCCTCTGGATCTGTGCCTATTGCTTTCCCCCTCCTCCGTGGTCATCCATCCAGGCCCAGCTTAACATCCGTGTCCCAGGTGAACCCCAACTCACAACGACCCCTTTGCTTCTAAATTTACAGCTCGGAGTCAATTTCCCTACAGAAAATAGTGTTAGACATGATCATTCATTCAGGGCTAGCGTACCAAACGAACTATTTAACTCACAAATTGTGAATTTCTTGACTTCTTTCAAGAACATGTCTGCATAATCATGATTTTTAAATTGTTTAATGATTGAAAATCTTGTCCCCAAAACAATATCATAAACTCCTCATGGGCAGCAAACATGTATGTCTCCAATTCTTTTTTTATTTTTTCTTAAGTGTTCATAGCTTCAACCTCAGTTCTAGGTACACAAGAGGTTTTTATTAAATGCTTAATGAATAAATGAATGAAACAAAGTACTGCTATGTGCAAACATCTAAAAGGCACAGTCAAAAGCAATTAATCATATGGATGAGTAGTCTCAGAACAAACGAAGTAAATTAAGCAGTTGGCTGGGGGCAATTTGGTCTATACCAATTCCTGCCGAACCTTCAAAATGTTCAAACCTTCAAGGATTTATTTTCTGATCTTGCTCCTTTCAAAAGATTGATCTCAAAACAGCTCAGGCTTCTGACAATTTTTTAGTCATTGCTAATCTCACGCTCTCTCCTATACATGAATCACTCAACTCTTCCACCTTATCCTTTTGTCTCTGAAAGCCCTGCTTGTTCTCCTTAATCTCATCAGAGTATCAAGTTAGCTCCCATTGTGCTGTTCTTATCTCTTTTCTGCAAACCCTAACTGATGTGGACTACTGTTGTTCCATTCTGGTTTTTCCTCTCTCTAGGACCAAATATTTCACAGCAGTTCCACGGCTTAGAGTGGGGGTCTCACTGATTCTTGACTCTACTTCTTTACCCCTGAGGAACTGTGATCACTGATAGACACAGCTGGCCTATGCACTGGTTACCTCTGTGTTACTGAAGGGCCTTTTTTTAAAAAGCTCACTGCCCTTCAAATGCTCCTTCTTTACAGCCTGGGATACAGAAAGGAAGTGGCATTTCGCATGACTCACTTCTCTAAATTAAGCCTCGAGAGAGCCCCATTCTCTTCAGGTATACCCTACTTCCTCCAAGCAGGCACCAAACATCATCATGCCACCTCCTAACTGCCAATCCATTTTCTCTTCAATGAATGGCACAGGCCTGCCTGCTAGCTGTCTAGATGAAGACTTAGCCCCCGAAAGACAGGAAAAAAAGAATGAAATTATAGGCTAATTCAGTTATAGCAACGGAAACCGTTGCCCAAACTCTATAACCTCTCTTCTTCCCATCAAAATTTACCTGTTCTATGTCTCTCTCCCTAGGAGTCCTGCTGGATAATGCTGCTGTCATAAAAATTAATCTGTGCAAAAGCACTAATGGCTAATATCTCTTAAGTACTCCACTCCTGCTTATGTTTATCAAAATAGTCATTTGTTTTCAACAGAAATGAAAAACCGAACTCCAGATACGTAACTACATTTTTAAACTAGTAAATGTTTTGTGGTTTTGCAATACTGTAGAAAGAACTTTAATTCATCATTGGTAATTTTTAAAAAATCATCCAAACCAGTCATGGCACCTCAAGAGATTCCAATGTGCCTAGCCAACAGGTTGATTCTTTCACTTTCCAACTGGTAGATGTGATCCCAATGGATGTGGTTAAACTTTCTCACCTAAAGGTGGACTTTCCCAACAGAGTTCTTCCAGAGTATCAGAAAAAGGGGACTTGATTAGAGCAAAAGAGGGAAGGGAGTGGATCCTCTCTAAGGATACTGCCAAGAATTTGACTTAAATGATATTATAAATGATCTCACCTAGCATTCTAATTATCCTTCTTCATAATTAATCCTGCTCACACCACAAAACTATGCACAATTATGTTTTTCCCTGGAGGAACACCATGCTTCAAGATTACTGCAATATGTAGCTAGAAGTGAACTGGACAATCAGAGGAAGAGAAAAGTGAGCTCCAGAGTTCAACTGACTGTAAATGATGCTTAGACGATTGGTTCAATGCACTTGTTTTTTCTTTTTTTTTTAAACATCTTTATTGGAATATAATTGCTTTACAATGGTGTGTTAGTTTCTGCTTTATAACAAAGTGAGTCAGCTATACATATACATATATCCCCATATCTCCTCCCTCTTGCTCTCCCTCCCACCCTCCCTATCCGACCCCTCTAGGTGGTCACAAAGCCTAGGGGCAGGACAGGAATAAAGATGCAGATGTAGAGAATGGACTTGAGTGCACTTGGTTTGAAAACAAATTGTCTTGCAGCTTGGGATTAAAGTAAGGCAACTAAGTGAAAAATCACAGAAAATTCTATGTCTATATCTGGGAGATAGGCTTTCAAGGCAAAGACACCTGAGGTCAAGCCCAGCCTCTATCAAGTGTGTGACCATAAAATTTTTATTTAACTTGGTTGAACCTCAGTTTTTTCAACTGAAAAACAGGCATAACAGTATCTACCTCACAGAATGATTAAGTATTATTGAGTATTAAATTGCATAATGGATATAACAAGTCTGGTACATACGGGAAGTACTTAATAAGGACTAATCCCTCTCTTCTTTTTCCCTGATGTGAAGTGTCTGTTTCAGCAAAAGTCTTGGAAACTTGGACTATTAGAGCAAGGGGAAATTGAGAGTTCATCTTATTCAATTACCTCATTTTTGCAGATGAGAAAACAAAAGTTCAGGATATTTGAGTATGCCATAGTGGGTTGTATTATAAAATAGGAATGGGGCTACGAATTCCCACCTCAATATACTGAGGAAGTCTATAATTCCCTCTGCATTAACCATTCCTGTCCAGATCAGGAACATGGAAAGGAGGTATTCTTCTCCAATCTTTTCTTAGATTTTCTACTTAAACCAGGTTTATAGTTTAAATGGATAATTACCCATCTGCAGCTCACAAATTCCATAGCTATTTGCTAAGTGAATTTCCTAAACAGCTCTTAGAATTACTTAGGACAGGATTAGACTCAAGTGGATACAGTGAGGTCTCAGGATTCCAGAGACAGGAAATATCATGGAAATGGAACTGACAGAACCTGAAACTGCCTTCAAGTGGCAGAAGGTAGTGGGAGGAAGATGTCTGAGGTTTGGAGCTTAAATGACTGGGAAAATGATGATGCTAACAGACATTTGGAAGTCGAGAACAGGAGTGGATTCACAGTGGAGATAGAGAAGATGAGTTCATTTTTGGACATGTTGTGTTTGAGGTGCCAGTGGAACATTCAGGCAGCGATGCCTGGGAGGCAGAGTTACAGCTAGTCTTTTTGGAGCTTTTGTGTGAATATTTAACAAGGCGATCTCTCCAGGTAGACAGTCCTGAGCACAAGACTTGGTCAGTTGACAGCGCCTTCATGTGAACAAAAAGCACCCCTTTACTCAGTCTAATGCAGCCTGGTACAGGACTTGGTGAGCAGAGCACCAAGCTAGGTTAAGGCCCCCACTTCCTCCAGAACCATTTGCAGTTGCTCTGCCAGTAGCCAACTGAAAATGTGAGTCTGAAGTTCAGGGGACATATCTGGGCTGGATAGAGAGATTTGGGAGTCATGACCTTATAAGTGAGAGCTGATTCTCTGCTCAAAGAGAGTATATATAAGACAAAGAAGAATGGCCTTACTTCCTTGGGTGTTTGAGGGTTTCAGGAGGTTGTTTATCATTCACTAATTGTTTTGGTTCTTTCCTTCATTGACAGAACAAGTCATATGTATACATGGGGGAAAATCCTTCCAGGCAGAAGTAACAACAAGGAAAAAGACCCATAAGCAGGAATATGACTGACATGTTCTAGAAAGAGTCAGGAGACTTGTGTGGCTAGAGCAAAGTAAACAAAAGGGGAGAATGCTTGGAGATGAGATCAGAGTAGGTAAAGGATGGGGATCACTGCCATGTTAGATAGGATCTTACAGGCCATTATAAAAACTTTGCTTCTCCTCTAAGTGAAATGGGAGCCATTGGAGGGTGTTGAATGGAGGAGTGATATGACTTGACTTAGGTTTCAAAAGGTTCACTCATACTTCTGTGTGGAAAATAAAATGTAGGGATATAGGGCAGAAGCAGGGAGTCTAGTTAGAGGAGGCTTCTGTAATGACCCAGGCTTGAAATCATGTTGCCTGGACCAGGATGGCAATGGAAATGGTGAGAAGTGGTTAAATTCTGGATATATTCTGAAGGTAATGCTAACATGGTTTCCTTAAATATTGCATGTAGAGGGAGAACAAAAGAGAGAGAGGAGATTCGAGGATGGAATTGACATTTACTGAGATGGGAAATGCTATGGAAGAAACAGGTTTTGAGGTGAAGAACAGGAATTCTGTTTTGGAAGTATGAGTCTTCAAGTTAGAGAAGAGGTCTGGGCTGGGGATATCAAATTGGGGGTCATAATTTTATACTTAGTATTTAAAGCCATGAATCTGGATGAGATCACTAAGGGAATGAGTAGAGACAGAAAACAGTTGTGAGATGTAACCCTGTGGATCACAGAGATTAGAGGAAACAGAGGAAGAGGAATCAGTAAAGGAGACAGAGAAGGAGCAGCCAGTGAGGTAGGAGGATAACCAGAAGAGCGCCAAGTCCTGGAAGTCAAGTAAAGAAAGTATTTCAAGGAACTAGAGAAAGAAGAACAAACAAAACACAAAGTTAGTAGAAGGAAAGAAATCATAAAGACCAGAGCAGAAATAAATGAAATAGAGTCCAAAAAATAGAAAAGATCAATGAAACTAAAAGATAGTTCTTTAAAAAGATAAACAAAATTGATAAACCTTTAGCCAGACTCATCAAGAAAAAAAAAAAAAGGAGAGGGCCCAAATCAATAAAATCAGAAATGAAAAATGAGAAGTTATAACCAACACCACAGAAATATAAAGGATCATAAGAGACTACTACGAGCAACTATATGCAAATAAATTGGAAAATCTAGAAGAAACAAATTCTTAAAAAGGGACAATCTACCTAGACTGAACCAGGAAGAAATATAAAATATGAATAGACCAATTACCAGTATTGAAATTGAATCAGTAATTTAAAAACTCCCAACAAACAAAAATCCAGGAGCAGATGGCTTCACAGGTAAATCCTACCAAACAATTATAGAAGAGTTAACACCTATCCTTCTGAAACTATTCCAAAAAAATTGCAGAGGAAGGAACTCTTCTGAACTCATTCTATGAGGCCACCATCACCCTGATACCCAAACCAGACAAAAATATCACAGAAAAAGAAAATTACAGGCCAATATCACTGATGAAGACAGATGCAAAAATCCTCAACAAAATGTTAGCAAACCGAATCAAACAACACATTAAAAGGATCATACTCCATGATCAAGTGGGATTTATCCTAGGGATGCAAGAATTTTTCAATATCTACAAATCAATCATTGTGCTACACCACATTAATAAATTGAAGAATAAAAACCATATGATCATCTCAATAGATGCAGAAAAGGCTTTTGACAAAATTCAACATTGATTAATGATAAAAACTCTCCAGAGAGTGGGCACAGAGGGAACCTACCTCAACATAAATAAAGGCCATATATGACAAACCCACAGTTAACATCATATTCAATGGTAAAAAGCTGAAAGCATTTTCTCTAAGATCAGGAACAAGACAAAGATGCCCACTCTTGTTACTTTTATTCAACACAGTATTGGAAGTCCTAGCCACAGCAGTCAGACAAGAAAAAGAAATAAAAGGAATCCAAAGGAAGGAAGAAGTAAAACTGGAAAGGAAGAAGTAAAACTGTCACTCCTTGCAGATAACATGATACCATATATAGAAAATCCTAAAGACACCACCAGAAAACTACTAGAGCTCATCAATGAATTCAGTAAAGTTGCAGGATACAAAATTAATATACAGAAATCTCTTGCATTTCTGTGTACTAACAATGAACTATCAGAAACAGAAATTAAGAAAACAATCCCATTTACTATCACATCAAAAAGAATAAAATACCTAGGAATAAACCTACCTAAGGAGGTAAAAGACCTGTACTCTGAAAACTGTAAGATACTGATGAAGTAA
Source organism: Physeter macrocephalus (assembly GCF_002837175.3). Classification (NCBI taxonomy): domain Eukaryota; kingdom Metazoa; phylum Chordata; class Mammalia; order Artiodactyla; family Physeteridae; genus Physeter; species Physeter macrocephalus. Next base: position 86,952,171 of record NC_041234.1, on the reverse strand, counting down.
ATTGATTAACCAAATAGCTAATAGCTAGAAAAATCTTGAAAAAGAAAAACAGAGTTGGAGCAATCAGGCTCCCTGACTTCAGACTATGCTACAAAGCTACAGTCATCAAAACAGTATGGTACTGGCACAAAACAGAAATATAGATCAATGGAACAGGATAGAGAGCCCCAAAATAAACCCATCCACATATGGCCAATTAATCTATTATACAACAAAGGAGGCAAGAATATACAATGGAGAAAAGACCATCTCTTCAATAAGTGGTGCTGGGAAAACTGGACAGCTACATGTGAAAGAATGATATTAGAACAGTCTCTAACACCATATACAAAAATAAACTCACAGTGGATTAAGTTATAAAGCAGAAACTAACACACCATTGTAAAGCAATTATACTCCAAAAAAAAGAGGTTAAAAAAAAAGTTGGACAGAAGACCTGAATAGACATTTTTCCAAAGAGGAGTTCAGATGGCCAACAAGCACATGAAAAGATGCTCAATATTGCTTAAGACCAGAAACCATAAAACTCCTAGAGGAAAACATAGGCAGAACATTCTTTGACATAAGTTGTAGCAATATTTTCTTAGATCAGTCTCCCAAGGCAAAATAAATAAAAGCAAAAATAAACAAATGGGACCAAATTAAACTTAAAAGCTTTTGCACAGCAAAGGAAACCATTGACAAAACAAAAAGACAACCTACTGAATGGGAGAAAATATTTGCAAATGATATGACTGATAAGGGGTTAATATCCAAAATATATAAACAACTTATACAACTCATCATCAAAAAAAAAAAAACTGATTAAAAATACATAGCTAGTGGGAAGCAGCCACACAGCAGAGGGAGATCAGCTCGGTGCTTTGTGACCACATAGATGAGATATCACCTCACACCTATCAGAATGGCTATCATCAAAAAGAACACAAATAACAAATGTTGGCAAGGATGTGGAGAAAAGGGAACCCTAGTACACAGTTGATGGGAATGTAAATTGATGCAGCCACTATGGAAAACAGTATGGAGGTTTCTCAAAAGACTAAAAATAGAACTACCATATGACCCAGAAATTCCACTCCTGTGTATATATCCCCAAAAAACCGAAAACACTAATTCGAAAAGATCCACATAGCCCAATGTTCATAGCAGCATTATTTACAACTGCCGAGATAATGGAAGCAATCTAAGTGTCCATCATCAGATGAATGGATAAAGAAGATGTGATACATAAATAAATACACACACACACACACACACACACACACACACACACACACACACTGGAATACTACTCAGCTATAAAAAAGAATGAAATTTTGCCATTTGCAACAACATGGATGGACTTGGAGGCCGTTTTGTCAACTGAAATAAATCAGAGAAAGAAAAATACTGTATGTTATCACTTACATGTGGACTCTAAAAAATACAACAAACTAGTGACTATTAACAACAAAAAACAGACTCACAGATATAGAGAACAAAATAGTGATTACCAGTGGGGAGAGGGAAGGGGGAGGGGCAAAATAGGAGTAGGGGAGTTAGAGGTACAAATTACTATGTATAAAATAAATAAGTTCCAAGCATATATTGTACAGCACAGGGAATACAGCCAATGCTTTACAATAACTATAAATGGAGTATAACCTTTAAAAATTTTAACTAAAATTAAAAAAATAAATATATCCACTATACTTCAACTTTTTTAAAAAGGAAAGCATTTCAGGAAGTATATTCATTGTATTAATTGCTGCTGATAGGTCTAGCAAGGTAAGGAATAGGAACTGTCATTTATCTAACAAACTAGAGGTCATTGGTGACTTTTACAAAGAACAATTTTGGTGGAATGATGGAGGCAAAAGCCTGACTGGAGTGAGCTCAAAAGAGAATATGGGACAACAAGGAGAGACAACTCTTTTGAGGAGTTTTGCTAAGAAGGTGAGCTGAAAAATGAGGCCATAGATATAGAGTCAGGTGGAGTCAACAGGAGGATATTTTTTTAAGATGTAAGCAGTAACAGTATGTCTATACAGTGGTAGGAATGAACCAGTAGAGAGTGAAAACCACTGATGCAGAAGATCAAGGGGAGAAATGCTAGAGCAATAGCCTTGAGTAACCTAGAGGTGTTGGGATGTAGTGTAGAAATGGGGTAGTTGGCCTTAGATAGGAGCAGAGATGGTTCTCCCATAGTAACAAGATAGAAGAGAAACAATATGGGTATATTTGCAAGTAGGTGGGTAGATGTGGGAGTCTGTGGGAGTTCTCTTCGGACTGCTTCAGAAGGTCAGCTGCTGTGAGGGGGCTTGAGGGAGGGAGTGTTGGGATGTTGAAGAAGAAAGAAAAGTATAAAGAGTGAGAGAGTGAATGAACCAAGGAAATGTATAGGAGTGGCAGTCAGCACCAAGGGCCCAGCTGAGATTAGTGGTTGTGAATATGCAGTGAAATCAGTTAACACAAAGCTTCCTCTGTATTCCGTCTAGCTCTCTAGGCTTCACCCTTATTCCTTTCTCCTCAGCTTCACAAGAGAGGGGCCTGGTTCGTATTGTCAAATCCAAACCATCTATCTCCCTTCCTGCTTCTTAGGTTATCTCTTCCACATAGCTCAAGCTGAAAGAGAAGCAGCAGGTTTGATGTGGGAAGTCAGATTGTGGAGAGGGTGAATTTGCAGCACCTATAGGACATCCAAGTGGTTTCAGATCCAGAGCTTGGGTCAGAGCTCTGGACTGCAGGCACAGATTTGAGAAGTACCACTCAAGGCTGAGAGAATGGATGAGGTTATGCTGGGGAAGAAGGGAAGATAAAGGAAGGGGAGAGCATTCAGAATAGAGCTGCGGGGCTGACTACCCTGCAAGAGCAGGTAGGAGCAAGGAGAGGAAGGTTTACTAGGAAAGTGAACAGAGGACAAGTGTCCTGCCTTTCACCTGACTGCTGTTAGCCAGGCAATGTTTGAAGAAACACAAGGAGAGCCCCAACATATTTCATCTATTTTTCACTCCGCCATGGAGCTGGTTGCTGCCTCACTGCTTGACAAATTCTCCTGTCCCTGAGGATCTTAAAGGACAAAGTGTTCCACATGCGGTACCAGCTTGCATCACGGATGCTGGGTAAAGAGGAGGAAAACCAATTAAAGCCCCCATATGTCCAGGTTTCAGAGGGTCCCTCCCTTTCTGTCTTCTTCTGAGTCAAGGTCTGGCCCTGGGAATTAACATCCCTTCACATCTGCACGCTTTTCACTTTGCAAAGAGCTTTCATGATTGTCATCCAAACTGTTCCTTAGAGAACCTCTGTGAAGTAGGCAGAACAAAACTTATGACCTTCGCTCCCCAGGTGAGAACCCTGAGGCCCAGGCAAGCAGGGAGGCTGGCACAGGGTCATCTGGCCGGTTGGTGGCAGAGCTGCATCCAGGGTGCAGGTGCCCTGTCCCCAGCAGGGTGCTGCCGAGAGGGCTGCTACCGGGTGGCTTGGGCTGCTGCTCTGTGTGCTCCTGAGAAGCCGGGAGCCGTGACTCCAAGACCTGCCTCGGCAATTGCTGAAAACTAGGACCTCTGGAGCCGAGCCCAGACTAAGCCGTGTGCCTACTGCTGAGCCGGTGCTTATGGGGACCTCGAACAGGGGTCCAGCATAGCCCCTGCCCTCAAAGACAGGACAACCTGAATGGAGAGACTAAGCTGAGACACCAAGTCCAAAGGCAACTCAAGGGATTCACTTTTTTCCGCTAACCAGTCTGTTACCAGGGACCATGACGCAGAGACACCTTCTGCATTCACCTTTCTCCTGCCCCAGCCCTGTGGAATGATGGGTAGCAAGGGCAAAGGGTGAAGGATGGGGAATATGCGGGAAGAAAGGAAAAACTAGAGTTTCCGCTAGGTGTCAGGCACGGTGTGGAATATATATGTTATACATATGTCAGCTATATGATGTTTATTTTACACACACATACACACACACACACACACACGCACGCACCAACAATCTCCATGGATTAACCTTCTTAGCTAACTCTCATCCGTGTAAAGAGCTTAAAACGGTGTCTGGCACTTACGAAACACTGAATGAATGTTAACCATTCTTTCTTATCATCATCATTATTGTCTTCAGGCATATTTCAAAGTTTTGAGACTTGTAGTATGTATAGAGCTGTTTACAGAGGAAGATAGGAAGGCTCTGAACATGAATCGGAGCTACCTCAATAACCCAGCTGAGACCTGGAGCTAAAGAAATTGCTGAGCTTTGCTTGGTGATAACGCATCTCTCTACACACTAGCCTAAAAATCCCAAACTGTTAGGGTTGTTGAATTTCCAAATATTTAATAGTATTAGTAGTAGTTCTTATTTTTCCCCATATTCTCTCCTGGGCACCATAGTTTCAGCCAGACACCTGACAGTCATAAATCTTACTCTGCCACCTCTCCTATCACTGTCTACAGATGCTTGAGCCTCTTGCTTCACTGAGAAAATCAAGGCCATCAAGGGAGACTTTCCTATGCAGCAACCAGCCCCACTGTTGACTCCTTTTCTCTAGTCCCAAAGACTGAGCTGTCACTCTTCCTGTTCAAGGCTAACTCATCTACTTGGATTCTATTGCCCCCTCTTCTCAGGGACACTAAATGTTTAAAGCATCTTCTCCCTCTCCTTATCCTCAACCTCACTTTCTCCTACTGATTCTTTTTCCATAGCATAGGAACGTGCTCAAGGCTCTCCTACATTAAACAAAATTAAAAACATTCTTTAACTTGCAATCCTTTTTAGCTGGCATACTCTTATTCCTTTTCCTTCCCAGCTAAATTCTTTGAAACGATAGACTACACTCACCATTTTAACTCTCTGATCTCTCATTAATACCTCAACTTACTGCAAATTGTCTTCCTCTCTCATAATTCCACTAAAACTGCTCTCCCTGAAATCACCAGTGATCTCCATAACTCCAAATTCAATGGATACTCTTCTGTCATTTTCTTAAATTGACCTCTATGTTCCCTTTGACATTACTGACTATTCCCTGGAAAACTTCTCTCTTTCTTTGACATCTTTGAAATCATTCTCTCCCCATTTCTCTCCTTTTCTTGCCATTCGTCCCTGGTCTCCTAGTCTGGAATCTCTTTCTCTGCTCAAACCTCAAATATTGTTGTGCTCCAAGGTTTCTACTTTACCACTCCCTGGGTGATCACCTCTGTACCCAAGGCCTCAGACCCTGTGCTTCTCTCTACCACTGCATTTAGCCCCATCTTCCTATTCATCTGCAATCTTCTTGAGAGCAGAGCCCATGCCCTGTTCATTCTTGTATCCTCAGTGCTTTGCACAGTGCCTGATATGTTATGGACATTCCATTACTATTTGTTTCATAAATGAATTAAAACTAAGGCTTGACCTTAGTTATGCCTTATCAAATTGTAAGTCCCCCAGGATCAGTTGCCAGGGTTACAACTTATACTTTAGATCAAGTAACTACTCAATATTCTGAATGAAGCTATATAAGCCCATTAGCCTGTTCATGCCCCCAAACAAAGTTCCTTATCTAAAAGTATCAATAGATATTCATGGGGTTCTTTATGCTCCTGAGGCCCAAATCTGCAAAAGCTTTCTGAGATTGTGCTTAGATTCGGTACAATGTAAGTAAGATAATGTATATGTATAGTTGTATTGAGGCAAGAAAGACGGAGCTTAGATAAATGGGAAAGGAGAGGCCTTATATATAGATGCTCATTTCCTTCAGACTTGCAGGTGGTCATTTGGATGGATATATAAAGCTAGTAACACTGAAGTCAGGATATAAGAAGGATGGTGATTGTGTTAATTTGGCTATTAGTGTATGCAGTTTGGCATTAAGGAAATTTGCCTTTAGAAGACCAAACTCTCCCTTTCAGAACCACTACCAACACTCTGTAGTAACATTTCCCCAATATAATACCCCCTTCTCCAGACATTCAAGGCCTTCCTCTTATAAAAGTTAGCCAGCTGACACAAGTCTTTCCTTTTGAATTAATCGCACATCACTGCAATCTTTTTCCTGTGAACTTACTTCTCAATGGCAGAATAAAAGGCCAACATGATCTGACAGAGAAGGATTCCAAAGGGTGGTGGGACCAGCTTGGAGCCCCCCAAATCATAGACAATGTACCAGTCTTAAAAGCTATACTTGCTTCCAAGACCCAGATCCATTTCCTGTAAGGGACTCCTATGAGCTGGTGCTGATATGCATGAATGGGTTAGATACTGCAGCCAACAGTCCTAGATAAATTATTCCTCCTTCCAGCCAATCATGATTCTGTACCCTACTGTAAAAGCCCCAGAGCTTTCCATCCAGGTGGGTCAAAAGTTGAGATTTTCTCTATCTCAAACTTCAAGAATTGTCCTCATCAGAACCAAAAGCTCAGACCACTAGGAATAACTGACAAGGTATTCCAAGGCAGAAGGCATCTGCCCAGCTCACCAAAATTCCTTTTATTATCATCTAATGCTAACCACCCTTGAAAATGTTTCCCAACCATAGCTAGAGATTCCACACTATTATCTTCTCAGTAATCAGGGAAGTTTGGGGTGGGTATGGAGAAAATATACTATCTGGTATTTTATTAGGCACTCAGGACAGAAAGATAGAAACACAGAGGAGAGAGTTCCTGAAAATTGCTTTGATTGCTGGTGGTTAGAGAATTAGCCATTCTTATCACTAGCCACCACTTTTTCTTGAAATGGAGATTGGAATTGCTGGCCCCAATTTCCAATGGGGATACCAAGGCATACAGAGTCTAGATACTATGGCAAGGAAGCAGATATCTGGGTAGCACTGTACTGTATACCCCTGGTAGGTTCATTACATAATGTCAAGGAATAAATTCTCAAACAAATATTGAGTGGTTATCATGTGTCAGTCACTGTGCAAAGTGCTTTAATACATTATTTCCTTCAATCATTGTAACATCTCCAGGAAGTAGCAACTATTATTATCATTACTAATTTACAAATGAAGAAACCATTAACTTTCATATCATTGGAAATTCTAATGGAATAAAAATTCCATTTAGAACATATTAAAGAAAAACATAAAAGATTTCTATGAAGACCACTTTATTGCTGAGAGGAATAAAACAAAATTTGCGCAAATAGAAAGATACCGTGTCCTTGAATATAAAAACTCAATACTGTGAAATAACAATTCACATATTAGTCTAAAATTTTGTCTATTAATTTAAACGTGATCCAAATGAAAATACTAACAGGACTCTTTGGATTTAGACATAAAGGTATTAAGTTCATGTGGAAAAATAAACACGCAAGACTAGCCAGAAAAGTACTGAAAAAAATATTATAAAACTATGGTAATTACAACAATACAGGATTGGCTAATAAGAAAACAAACTGGTCAATGTAATAGAACAGAGTGCCCAGAAGAGCCCCTATACACATAAGAGTTTTATACTCTATGGACGGTATCTAAAATCTGTCAGCAAATGAGTTATTCAATAACTGATGTTACTGAATTGATAACTGATTGATAACTCACGTTATCGATTGTTATTAAATTGGTTCTCCCTAACCAAAAATACATTCCAGATAGAAGATTTAAATATAAAAAATAAAATAATAAAAATACTAGATGGAAATATGGCAGAGTATTTATAAAATAATCTAATATTGAGTAAGGCCTTTCTAAACAACACACGAAACCTAGGAGTCATACAGGAAAAGATTGATAGATTTGAATACAGAAAAATGTTAAACTTCTGACAGCAAAAACTAACCTAAACATCAAAGGAAAAGTGAAACAATATTTACAACATAGGGCAAAGGCCTAATTCCATTTATATGTAAAGAGTTCTAAGGGAATTCCCTGGAGGTCCAGTAGTTAGGACTCCACGCTTCCAGTGCAGGGGAACCGAACTGGTAGGGGACCGAAGATCTCACAGGCCATGCAGCAAGGCCAAAAAAAAAAAAAAAAAAAGAGTTCTGAGAAATCTGTCAGAAAACACAAACAACTCCATTAAAAATGGACCAACAACATGGACATGCAGTTCCCAGAAATATTTAAAAGTGGCTTTTAAATATATGAATGCTTAACCTCACCCGTAATTACATGCATAATATATTTTATTTTTCAGAGCAGTTTTCGGATCACAGCAAAATTGAATGGAAGCTACAGAAACTTCCCATATACCTCCTGTCCCCCGCCACACACACAGCCTCCCCCATTATTGATTGCCATCCCCCACTGGAGTGGCACATTTGTTACAATCAATGAGACTACATTGAGCCGTCATAATCACTCAAAGTCCCCAGTTTACATTAGGGTTCACTCTTCCTGTTGTACAATCTATGGGCTTGGAAAAATGTATAATGACATGTATCCATCATTATGGTATCATAGAGTATTTTCACTGCCTTAAAAATCCTCTGTGCTCTGCCTGTTCGTACTCACTACGCCCCCTCCTCAACCCCTGGTAACCACTGATCTTTTCACTGTCTCCAAAGCTTGGCTTTTTTCATTACACAGAATGCCTTTGCATTAGACAGATGTATAATAACATGTACCCACCATTGTAATTAAATGCATTTTTTAGTGAGAATATTTTAAACCATCAGAAGAGAAGATTATGAAGAGCTTTATGCTAATCAAATTAAATTTAGGGAAAATTCTCTTCAAACCAACCCATAGAGAAACAGAAAACCTAACAAGCCCTACAATTATTGTTTAAAATTTGAATAAACAGTTAAAAATCTACTCCTTCAACCAAATTTCAAAAAACAAACTTTCAAAGAACATATCATCTCTAATTTACATAAATGTTACAGAAAAAGTACTCAGATCTCTAATGAGCCTAGTTTCGTTTTGACATCAAAAGCAGAAAAGGAGAGAATGAAAATGAACAAGTATAAGCCAAACTGAATTATGAACATAGACACATAAACACTAAATAAAATATTACAAAATGAATCCATCTGTGTATTACATCATGACCAAGTGTGGTATATCTGAAAACTGAAAGAATGGTTTAGCATTCAAGAAAAAAAAGAGTATTTAATGTCTGTTAAAGCTATAAGAGCAAACAGAAAAATAATTTGATGAAATGCAGGAAAAGCTTTTGATAAAAATCAACACCTTTTCAGCATAAAAACACTCAGAAAACTGAAAATAAAAATTAATTTCCTCAAAGTCAAAACTATGGCGAAGAAAAGATCAGTGACTGCCAGTTGGGGATGGGGATGAAAAGGCAGAGCACAGAGGACTTTTAAGGCAGTGAAAATGCTCCATATAATATTACAATGATGAATATATGCCACCTTGCATTTGTCCAAACCCATAAAATGTACAACACCAAGAGTGAATTCTAAGGTAAACTATGGACTTTGGGTGATTATGATGTGTCAGTGTAAGTCCGTCCTTGGTAAAAACAAAAAAATGTACCATTCTGGTGAATGATGTTGATAACGGGGGAGGCTATGCATGTGTGGGGTATATCTCTGTGTCTCCCTCTCAATTTTGCTGTAAATGTAAAACTGCTCTAAAAAAATAGTCTTTTACAAAGTTAATTTGCTGAACTTCATAAAAGTTAACTACTGGAAAATGTATAACAACTATAATTGGTGATACCTTTGAAATACTTATTTGCCTTAAAGTCAAGAATAAATAAAGAATGCCTACTACCACTGTTTTTATTCAATATTATATTGGGAGACCTGTCCAACACAACTACACAAGGAAAAAAAAATCTAGTATTTCAGTATAGAAAAGAAAAAATAAAACTGATGTTATTTCGAGATAATATGATTGCCTACAGAGAAAACCCACGAAAAAACTGCAAGTTTTTAAAACTAAAATATTGCTGGGTATACAATTAATGTACAAAGGTTGTGTTTTTATATATCAGCAACAAATAATTTAAAAGTAAAATAACAAATATAGACACTATTTACAACAGAAAAAGAAGGTTACAAGTATTAAACAATAAATCTGACAACAGAAGTATAAGACTTTTATGAAGAAAATTATAAAATATTATTAAAAGCATAAAAAATATATAAATAGATGGAGAATTGTCAATGTTCATGTGCCATGTTCATGGATGGGAAAATCAATACCACAAAAATTATAATTTCCTCTAAGTTAATCTATAAACCCAAAATACAATTCCAACAAAATTTTTCCTTCAAAAGCTTGTCCTAAAATGTATATTAAAGAATAAAAGGCCAAGAGCAGTCAGGATAATAATGATGAAGATGATGATGATGATGATGATGATAATGATGATAAATGGAGGATTTACCTACCATGAAACCAATATTGATTATAAAGCAGGGTTTTGTACAGTGGTCCCCCTTTATCTGTGAGGGATGTGTTCCAAGACCCCCAGGGGATGCATGAAACTGCAGATAATGAACCCTATATATGTTTGTTCCTATAATACAGACCTATGTTAAAGTTTATTTATAAATTAAGGTATTGCAAGAGATTGACAGCAATAACATAATAAAATAGAACAATTGTAACAAAAACTATCATTTTTTAAGTGTAGTATCATTACATGGATAGACTAATAGAATGTAAGAGAAAACCCAGAAACAGACCCACTTTACGTATCTGAGCTTTATCTATGAATAGATTTCGTTATAAATCAATTAAGAAAAAATGGGATGAACTATTCAATAAATTTTGGGGGCAACGAGCTATCTATATGAAAAAAAGACAAAAATTAGATTCATGCTTCATCCTGCTGAATTAAAGAGTTAGGTGTGAAAAGCAAAACTTCAAAACCTTCAGAAGGAAAGAGGGGAGAAGAGCTTTGATAGTGGGGTAGAGAAAATGTTTTAAATAAAACACACTGAAAAGCACAGATTAGAAATGAAGAGATGGATGAATCTGACCACATTAAAATTATATTATAAATTTCTATGTGACTAAAAGACACCATAAACCAAATGAAGAGGCCAGACACAGACTGAGAGAAGATATTTGCAATGCATACAACCAACAAAGGTTTTTCTTTTTTTAATGAAGAATATATATTCTATAAATTAATAAAGAGAAGGCACATTACCCAACAGAAAATTGATTAAAGGATATGTACAGGTACTTCACAGACGATTAATAAACATAGGAAAACATACTTGAGTTCACTAATAATCAGGCAAATGCAAGTTAGGATAATGAGGGACCATTTTGTACCCATCAGTATGGCAAAAAGGAATAAATTTAACTAACATTGAGCAGGACTAGGACTAGGGTGAGGTGAGTGAGGCACTCTTTCCTTAGGCACAAAATGTAAGGGGACACCAAAAAAGCTCAGCAGTCAAGATAAACAATATTTTAATGCAATATTTTCAAAACTCAAAATTTATGCCAAAAAAAATCCATGATGAACAAAGTATCAAACTTTTAAGCAAAGATAGAATCTCACCATACACTCGCATGACTTATCTTATTTGCCTTGACTCTAATCTGGGTCTGTTGGATCAAAGCGCTGGTAAGGATTTGGGGAAATTGGATCTTTTATGCATTTCTGGTAGGAATATAAAAAATTTGTACAACTATTTTGGAGAGTCATTTGATAACACTGAAGATGCCACACCTTATATCATAGTAATTCCAGTTCTAAGATTCTATCCTTTTTTTGTGTGGTGGGGAGAGGGTTTCTGGTGTGGACAGGAAAATCTGCTAGATAAATTCTAAAAGATTCTATCTTAAAGAAACTCTCACACCAGTACACAAACGTACAAGTGTTTGCTTTGCAGCACTCTTCTCGCAAAAAAAGGAGGCAATCGTTGACAAAGATTCTCTCCTTGACCAAACTCTATCCAGGCTTCTCTGAGCCCTTTGTTGACTACACCTCAACCTTGGCCTATGAAGGCTCGAAGAAAACATTAACATCGTTTCTAACAGCACAAAGTCACATCCCTAGGATGACCCTAGATCCCCTTAAAGTGCCTGCCTGAGAAAACTCAAGTCTGCCGTAAGAATTCAAAGTTTGTTCCAGCCAACATCTGAAGATAGCACCCCTGTCTCCCAGTCTCTGTGGGAGGATAGGAATCTAACTTCAATAAGGGCCAGTTAGCAAATCCAGAAGGGTTTCACATGGACCAAGACCTTCTTCCCACTTTTTGTAATTTTTCACTTCCCTGACTCTACTGAGTCCCTACTCACTCCCCTTCCTATTCCCTCATTCTCCCTTTAAATCTCCCAGTCACCTCTATACAAATCAAAGTTGAGTTCAGTTCACACTGGATTCTTGTCCCTGTTGCGATAGTATATTACTGATTAAACTCTGTTTTTTCCACTTTAATTAGTGACCAGCTTTGTTAATCTTTGACATCTTTTAACTGTCCCACAGGAGGGGAATGGATAATTAAACTGTGGTTTCTTTGTACAATGGAATAGTACATAATAGCTCAAATGAATGAACTAGATCTACATACAGCCATATAAATCTCAAACATAATTTTGAATAAATAAAAGCAAACGGTATAAACCTCAAAAATAATTTGAACTGAAAAAGCAAGTTGCAAAAAGACAGTATGATACCACTTATGTAAAACTTAAAAACACAGAGAGATACATATATTAATGTGGGTATACATATTATATATATGCATACACACATATATGGAATGATATATAACTTTATATATTATATACCACTATCCATATACATATTTGTTATATATATTTCATCTTATTATATAATATACATATATGTAGTGATACACATCAACTTCACTGTAGAAGTTACCTCTGAGGATGGAGGGAGAGGGAAAAAGGGTAGGAAATGGGATTCTAGCTGTATGAATAACATTTTATTTCCTCTTTAAAAGAAAGAAGAGGGAGAGATGTGCAGCACATAAAGTAAAATATTAGCATCTATTTAATTTCTGCTGTGTCTGTTATATGATTTTCTGGGCTTTTTGTATGTTTGGATGATTTTAAAAATCAAAATGAAAATGAATGATCACCTAGTTTTCACCTCCTAGATTAGCAGAAGTGAAAATCTAATAATGCACAGCATTGAGAGAGTGTAGAGAAGCAGGCAATGTCATACACTAGAGGTGGGAGCACAAATTAATGCAATCTCTTGAGATGGCAATTGTGCAGTACCTGTTTAATTAAGAATCCCTGTTCTCTTTTACTTGGCCATTACAATTTAGGAATATATTTTCAGACAGGTGCACAAAGAAAAAGGTTGCTCATTGAAACATTGTTACAGCATTGATTATAATAGCAAAAGACTATTCACCTAGATGAACATAAACAGGGGTCTCATTAACAAATATATAGTACACCCATATGATGGAATAGTATGCAACTGTGAAAAAAGGCTAGATTGATTTGTATATACCAGGGGCCAGCAAACTATAGCCCACAAAACAAATCTGATTCACCATATGTTTTTGTAAATAAAATTTTATTGGAATACAGTCACACCTATTTGTTTATGTATTATTTGTGGCTGCTTGAGTAATTGTGACAGATACCATATGGCCTGCAAAGTTTAAAATATTTACTATCTAGTCCTTCAGAGAAAAAGGTTGCTGATCCCTGGTATATGCTGATATGGAAAGTCTCCAAATATTGCTCAGCATTCAACAAATATTTATGAAGCCTCTAGTACATGTCAAATACTTTTCTAGATGCTAAAAACAAACAAAATCCTGCCTCCCTAGAGCTTACATTCTATTGGAATTATTAATGTAAAGGACAAAGTGCAGACTACTGTGTATAGTATGCTGTCTTTAGTATTTTTAGTTGTACATTTACTTGTATAGAAATAGATTCTTGAAAGGATTTACAAGAAAATGGCAACCATGGTTGCTTCAGGGGAAGGAGAATAAGAGACAGTATATCAATGGAAGAAAACTTATTGCTCATTGGTATACAGTTCTGTGATGTTTGAATGTGTATATGCTATGTGTGTATGTATGTATATATATATATATATATATATATATGTATATATATGCTAGAAGGCTAGTTCAAGATTAACAAAAATGAAATTTAGTGGATGAAACAAAACCCTATCTGTAAGTTAAAAATGCCATTGAATATATTCTAAATAAAGGAAAATTCACTTAAAACAACTGTTCCTATGAAAAATAAAAATATCCGGGCATTTTAGTTATCCATAGGCTAAAAATGAACCAATCATATGACATGGTTGCTTAAAAAGGCTAATGCAATTTTAGGCAATATAACAGAGTTGAATTATCCAGACCAAGAGAACTAATTGTTCCACTTTACTATATACTATCTCAAGCATACCTGGAGTATTATGTTAATTTCATTTCTGCATGCCGTAAGTTAGGAGGGATATTTCATGTAGGGGAGAATATCAGGGAGAGAGAGAAAGAACTATGAAGTAGCTGAGAAAGATTAGTTTCAAAAAGGAAGACTTAAGGGAAATAAGAAATCTATCTTCAAATACGTGAAGGCAAGAGGGGTCATCCTTAATTTATATTCTTTCAAATAGCACAGCTAGGACCTCCACAATCACAAGGGTTAAGGGAAACAAGTTTGGGCTCATCATAAAAATGTTCTAACAATTTGGTTGTGGAGCAGGAGCAGAGTAAGGTCGAAAAGGGGTATGTCCATAGTGGGCCAAGGGGATCAAGGACAGCTTCCTGGAGGAGGTGTCATCCACGCACGTCTCTGATGAATGGGGATCTGCCCTACACACTTGAACCGAGGCACAGGGTGGGAGGCAGGAAGGAACGTGAATGGGAAGAGCCGTGAGTTCACTCGGCTAGACCAGAGCCGCCTGTGCAGTGTGATAGCCACATGCCGAACCCATTGCACACCTCACAGCAATCCTGCCAGGAAGATATTATTCTTCATTTTCCAGAGGAGAAAATGGAGTCTCAGAACGGCTGAGTAGCTTCACCTAAGTCTCTACAGCTAGTAGAAGCAGAGCAAGGATTTGAATCCAAGCTTACAACAGGCTCCTAAATTGGTTTCCATACATCCAGTCCTGTCCCTCCGATACCAATGTAGCCAGAATGCTCTTTTTAAAACATAAATCTGATCATGTTACTTCTCTACTTAAATTTGTTATGAAGCCCTTCATGATCTGGCCATTGATTATTTCTCTATAACCACTCACCACTTGGAACTATACTATGACCACATTGAATTACTCAAATATACATAGAAGAAAATTGTGTTTCAATGGAAAACTATGCATCTTCTATAGCCCACTTTTCTAGGTTATCAGATTCTATCTCTTCATTGTCATTGAGCCATTTTATAATTCTTTGTAAGTTGTAGATAACTGAGAGACACGTAAGTTATGTCCTACCCAGTAGTGATTTAGTTGATTCCTCCCCACCCTTGTGAAAAACCAGTTTTGTCTTTATTTGCAATTCATCTCAATATTCCTTTACTCCATATAAATCTGTGCTGTTTTGACTTTTCTTTTTTTTTTGGATTAAAAAAAGTGTATTGGATTTCCAATACTAAATAAAAACATGAAATTGTTTTTCAAAAAGCCATAGAGTTGGGCTTCCCCGGTGGCGCAGTGGTTGCGCGTCCCTTAAATTTGTTATGAAGCCCTTCATGATCTGGCCATTGATTATTTCTCTATAACCACTCACCACTTGGAACTATACTATGACCACATTGAATTACTCAAATATACATAGAAGAAAATTGTGTTTCAATGGAAAACTATGCATCTTCTATAGCCCACTTTTCTAGGTTATCAGATTCTATCTCTTCATTGTCATTGAGCCATTTTATAATTCTTTGTAAGTTGTAGATAACTGAGAGACACGTAAGTTATGTCCTACCCAGTAGTGATTTAGTTGATTCCTCCCCACCCTTGTGAAAAACCAGTTTTGTCTTTATTTGCAATTCATCTCAATATTCCTTTACTCCATATAAATCTGTGCTGTTTTGACTTTTCTTTTTTTTTTGGATTAAAAAAAGTGTATTGGATTTCCAATACTAAATAAAAACATGAAATTGTTTTTCAAAAAGCCATAGAGTTTACAGCATCAACTACAGAAAAGGCCAAACAAGTGTGTACAGAAACTAGTCCCCAGCAGCCCTCCAGGTCCCCTTCCAGCAGGCGACAAAGCAACAGACACATTTGCTCCAAATCCTTCTGAAGGAAGCTGCTGGTCAGCAGTTCAACTAGGACATTACAAGACACACAACGGTTTAATTCAACAATCACAGGAAAATGTATTAAACTGTGAAAAGGTGCAATACAGAATAGCTTTCCTTTTTCTTAATTTTAAAAAATCCCCCAACTTTGAACAGTTATTTAAAAACAGGCCCCTCCCCCTACCCCAGTTCTGTGACAGTATCCAGGTACTAAGGCCCTGAGGTAACAGAAGTACCAGGGTTCATGGGAGGGAATGCCCCGAATACCGAGCATGTTTCTTTGGGCAAAAGGTAAGACAGTTTCTGGGGAATCTAGCCCTCCTGGTGTCCAGAGTGCTCTGAGTGCTCTTTTCAGGATCAGTTTAAGTGCACTGGGTTTCCAGAATCCTGCCTGGCACTATCCTCCGTGACCAGCTAGCAGGGCAACAGGAGTTCCAGCATTGCACTTTTCATTGCCCCCAGTTAAGAAACAGGTTTCATCTTCTAGAAAAGCAAATGTGTGATAAGATCTAAATAGGGGAAATAACCAAGGTACAAAGGCAAGTGGGGCACCTGTGTGGTCAGGGCAGAGCACAGGCCCCGGGGCAGGCGGGTCCGAGCGCCCACTGGTGTTCTCAGCAGCTGACCTCTTCTTGGCTACAGAACCAAAGCTCTATCTGCCTTCTGCACTGCCTTCCACAGTCTCTTCTGGGGATTTGTTGGAGAGTAGGGGAAGATGCCTGAGGGTCAGTCCTGTATTTTTTCTTAATAGATTCTTAATATTTAAAACAAATATCTCAGCTCCTTACCTTTTTAAGAAAAAGCACACCAGAACCTCCTGCAAAGGCAAAGGCAAAGGCAAAGGCTTCTTGTGTGGCCAGCCTCTCAGCACACCTCAGAGACCTCCTGCTGCCCTCTTCAAATCAGGGGCTTAGCTGAGCTTCTGGGATGGCGTGGGGACAGAGGAGGCCACTGTCCCTGTTCCTGTCCCCTGCTACGTACAGAACAATGTTCAGAAAGAAGTGGGGAGCCTCACTGGTGCTGCAGCCCCTGCCTGCTTCATTCTTGCTAACGCCTTCCCAACGGGGCTCTGAAGCGTGGAAGTGAGAGATGGACTGACTGAGGAGAGGAACTAAGGAGAAGCAAGGAGTCCTACATGGGAAAAAATCTCCCTCCTTAACCTCCGACTTCCCCAAAGGGAATGAATACATGGTAACAGCAGGAAAGGGTCTCTATCCTCTTCCCGGATTTCCCAGGAACTCGGCCAGGTTCGTGCCCTGTCCTGCATCGCTCCTGCAATACAGCACCTGACTCCTCAGCGTGGACATTCTTATCAGGATATGATCAAGACACCAGGGCAGCTACATCCTCGAACCCACCTATAGCACAGAAGAAATTTTTTTAACTAGATCCAAATGAAACTCCAGTTGCAACTTAGTGACAATAAAGATGAACATGCCAGGACAATAAAGAAGATGCTTCCATTCTCTGCAGGCTTCTGGCAGAAAGTACAATGACTGAAACATTCACAGGACCTCAGCAGCCCCTCCATTTTCAATTCCCAACCCCCCAGCCCCTCCCCACCCCAATACTGCAACTGCACAGAAAGCAACAAACAAGCCTTTTCAGTGTTACATTTCATTCAGATGGATCTGTAATCTCACAGTGTTGAGAGGAGAAAGTCAGGCCTTTAATAATTATAATTTAAAAAAAATTTTTAAACTTACAAATAGCAATGCAACATTTCCCCCCCCACGCACACACAAAGTGATGGATTAACAGCTGGTAGAGGATGCAATGACTCAGAATCAAAAATAAAAACAAAAACACAAAACAAGCTAACCCCTGGAACAACCCACACCTTCAATGACTTTCCATACATAATTCAAACAAGTAGTCCAATGTCAACCACTTGTGGAGAACACCACAGACTTCCTTGGTTTTTGATAGTGTTTTTCTTTTGAAGGTAAAATAAAATAGGACACAAATAAAATTGTACATAAATGCCAATGTCTACGCTCCATAAAGGCAATGCCATCAAAGCATGAAGACACAGCCTGACCACAAAGTGAAACATAGGTGGCACTTCTTGCCTCTTCCTTGGACACAAAATTTTGGCCCATGGTGCCCAGTCCTGCAGGGTATCAGCAGGCAAAAGGAAGCTGCCTTGACATGGCATCTTCCAGGTTGACCAGGAGGAGGCAGGTTTTGAACCAGTTATAACATCTGCCTGGTTCACTTATATCTTATGAGTAAAATAAATTCTTTAACACATATTCATTTTTATACATGTGTAAGCATCATGATTTTACCTCTTTCTGAAAATTACTTTTTAACCTATGCCATGCTCTCTTCTTTCTTGCCTGTTTCTTCCCCCTTGGCCTTCACATAGCCTATTCCTTCTATCTAGAACAGATTCCTTACCCCATCTTCCCCTGTTGCCAGCAAAAGGTTCATAAAATGTTTGTTGAATGAAGGTAAAAGGAAGGTTACAAGGAAGAAACCAACTAATCAAATCAGGCCTGTCTGACACCAAAGCCTATGCTCCTTCCAATAAGTTGCTGCCTTTTACATCTTTCACGTTATCTAAACAAGAGAATGGTCTACCTCAGAGTAATAAACTCCATGTACTGGAAGTATTCAAGTAGAGCCTGAGTTATCATCCCATTAGGGATGCAGTAAGGTGGGATTCTGACACTGGGAATGTTAAAGAAAAAAATATTTTGATACTTGCTTAAACAGTAAGGCAAACTTTACCCAAAAACTGCTGCAATAGAGGTATTGAAATAGGGAAGAGAGATTGGGCTCATCTCCAAATACAGCAAAGACAGCTGGGGATTTATAGTCAATGTGCAGGGTGAGGGGGTCAATGGATGGAGAATTACTAAAAGGAAATATCAATGGTAGGAGGCATTCTTACTAAACTGGACTAATAAGATTCTTGCTAAAAGCAGGCCAAGGGCTTAGACATCAAAGATGGGGGATGAGGAAATTGATCATATATCAAGGATGATCAGATATCAAGGTGGGGGGGAATTACTTAGCAGGATGTTTTGCTAAGACTGGGCTGGGCAGGCCAAAGAGAGGGCAGGGGCCAAGATCAAGGTCTAGTTGAGGAGAGGTCTCAGAGTATTCTGACCAAAGATTGGTCAAGGAGACAGTCTTTGTCAAGAGGTAGGTTGTAATAGATAATCTCTATGGTTTTTTCCAACTCTATGGTCATTGAGATGTAATATATTAGAGCCAAGACCTGCATTATAAATCTGTGAACACTTCAAGAGAAAGGGAGCCTAGGACAAAAAGAGCTCTACCTCTGTGCGTCACCCACAGGCCCCTGATACCAGCCCACTTGACCTTTTTGTTTTTGGCATATTCGGTTCCAAGTAGAATCTAGGAAGCAAAGTATAAAGATGGCTGTGTTTTCTAAAGTGTTTCTGGTGGCTTCCCACTGTGAAATTCTTAGGGAACAGCCCCATGCATGTTTAATTGGAGCTGCTTCTTTCTATTTATGTGGGCAAGTCATATCAGCGATTTAAAAAAGAGAGAGGATGGAAATGAGCTCAACGAAATGGTGAAAGCAGTTTGCAATAGACTCATATCTTCCCCAGGAGCCACTTCTTTGACATCCATCAGAGAAGGTACCAGAGGCAGTTCCTATGGCAAACAGCATAGAAGCCACCAGCTAGGATGACATGCTCACCTAGCACAGGGGCCCATGCTTTGCACCTTAGGAGATAGGAGCCAAATCAGTAGCAGAAAAGAGGGAAAGACTTCTCACTGAAAGCCTTAAAATGGCTCAAAACCTTTTCTTATCTTATTGTTCCACACCAACCATGGAGTAATTTCACCATTAGAGTCAAAGCTTTGAGCTGAAGCATTAACTCCAGAAGCTGACAGTTAAAATAATACATGGGAAGGGTAACCTGTTAGCTCTCAATAACCAGCTGTGTGACTTTGGTTGAGGTAATTTCCATCTCTGGGCTCCAGGATCACCAAGGTACAAATGAGGGGTTTAGACCAAGTCTCATCCAGCTCTGATTTTCTATGCTTCTATATTTCTGCAGCCCAGAAGGGTACTCATTATCAGCTAGTAAATGCTACCTAATTAGCAAGGTTCAGAATAGGCAAATTGTGATAGAACAGGGAGAGAGAAATATACAGGGCAGGAGGCACTGCATGGGGCCAAGTCTGGTAGGCTCACGAGAGCCAGGGGACTTGGACAGCTATGGGACAGAGCCAGCAGGAAAACTGGGGCACCCACAGTTGTTGGCGTATAGAGTTTACTAAATCACAAAATGTACTTACTTCATAATTTCTTAGTGCTCAGGTCCAGTCCTCCATATTCACACACAGACCCAAGTATACACACACTCTCTCTCTCTCTCTCTGTCACTCTCTTTCTCACACACACACACACTCTGTCTCTCCAAATACAATAGTTCACAATCGATTGTACCTTTATTTCAGTAACCAACCTGGCATTGGAGGTTATAAAACAAATATTTCCCAAGCTCATGTTATCACAGCAGTACTTGTTAGGAGATTGAGCTCAGAGAAAAAATGAGCTCATAGCTTAGGAGAAGGGTGTTTTTTTTTTTAATTGCCTCATTTTATTTAATAATGTGACTCCTAGTAAGACACCTGAAACAATTTGGGCCAAGTAAGAAGTTATGAACCAGTTTACTTTAGACTCAGTTCATTTTAGGTAAATTTCATTGCACCTAGAGATGCTGTTTGTTGATCTTTTAGGACGAACAGGGCAGCAGCTGATAGTATGGAAAAATTTCCACTTAAATCATCTCCCAGACCTTGGATGGCAGAAAGCTCAGAGATTGATCTTCCTTTCTGTGTGCACTTTGGTTTATATTCACTTTCCATGCTTCAGTGTATCTCATTTTCATAAGGTTCAAAGACACATTTTTTATTAAAATGCTTACAACTTTACCAAGTAAATCCTTTGAAGTCGAAGTGCACCTGTTTTTCTCTTAGGCATGGGGCATTTAAAAAAATAAATAAATAGGGCTTCCCTGGTGGCGCAGTGGTTGAGAGTCCGCCTGCTGATGCAGGGGACGCGGGTTCGTGCTCCGGTCCGGGAGGATCCCACATGCCGCGGAGCGGCTGGGCCCGTGATCCATGGCCGCTGAGCCTGCGCGTCCGGAGCCTGTGCTCCGCGACGGGAGAGGCCACAACAGTGAGAGGCCCGCATACCACACACACAAAAATAATAATAAATAAAAATAAAAAATAAATAAAGCTGTATATCTGCTTTAAAATGAAAAGCGATTTCATCCTGGCTTAACATCACTAGGTATTTGAGGGCTAGGGAGTAGGAGCTATGGCTGTAAATCTTTGTAAGTGGAGTGCCAGCCTGCAAGTTCAATAGAGAGTCATTTCTAATCTTTTATCCTCAATTCGAACACATACACCCACACACACATTATATACTGTCTACGTAAGTGTGAAAAATAGTCAAAGATAGTCAAAACTTATCTGATATATAACTTGGTTGATCAAGACTTATTTACTCTAAACATTGTGAACATTGAAAAATTCCCTTAGTAATCCAGAAATTTTCAGATGGCCTGATGTGCAGTGTGACGTTTTGCAGGATAGAAACAGGGCCCACAACAAATAAAGAATGTCTTTTATCTTTCTATAGATGGCCAAGCAAGGAAGGAAGGAAGCGGAGGATGAAAGGAAAGAAGGAATGGGCAGAGGGGAGGAGGCAAGGACATAAAAGACAGAAAGAGCTTGATGTTGGTCAAAGCACCAAGAAGCAGAGATCTAACACACTGACTTTTGAAAAGAAATTAATGCAATCTTTTATATTTTAACAGTAAATAAAAATTGACAGAATTTAATTTCTATTTAAAGTTTAGCAGTGCAGGCACTTCTAAAAATGCTTCCTTTTTCTCATTTAAGGAGCATCCCTAAATGAAGGTCTGTAGCTGAAGGTAGTTTTTTGAACATTAAATGAGTTGTTATATGTAAAGCACTTAAAACAGTGTCAAGTACTTAGTAAATACTCAGTACATGGTAGCTACTATCATCACCATCATCATAGTCAACCTTACAGTCATCATCGTCCTTACATTTTTGCCCAGATAAAGATCTTGCACAGAAAACGATTCCTCTCATTGTTTTTTAAATATATCCACAAAATACTTTAAATGTCATGTTTATGTTCCCAACTACACACATAAATGGGATTATGTCCTAAAGTCTGACCTGTGGGCTAAATGAAAATCAGCCACATATCTGATCTTCCCCCTCTGAGGGCTAAATGTTCCCCACTCCTGATAACAATCAAACGTTTTGAAGACCAATTGCATGTTTCCTTTTGCCTTTAAATATGTTTTGTCACGTAGATATAACAGTGCTTCTGGTTAGTCTTTCTCCTGAGAGATCTGCATACAGAGGGCAAATTATCAATTATTGTATCATCAAATAACTCCAATGAAGCCTCCATCTGCATGTGGCACTACTCTGGACACTGTACAGACAAAACAGCAATGCAATCTCTGCCTTGTGAATACTTAGAGAGGTAACATCCCCAGACATAAGTAATGTACAGTCTTGGGTCTGCTTAACATTTCCACTTGGCCAGTCAATTCAGCCAGAAGAGCTGATCCCATACAGTTATAGCTATAGACAATCAAGCAAGCACAGGACTAAATAAACCAACAACCACACAACTTTATCTCAGATCTCAAATTTTAGGTCTACACATGCATCTTTGTAATTATATGGAAGAAGATGGTTGTGGGTTTAGGCAGGAGAGAATTATTTCTTCCTCTTATAGAAACAGTGAAAGAACATTCCTTTCTGTTATCCCAAGAAGGTTACCTGTGGGAAAATTGGACTGATCATATTTGAAGCCCAGGGCAAGCAATGGGAATTTGGTATTATATTAAGGTTCTCCAGAGAAACAGAACCAATAGTTGTGTGTGTGTGTTTATCAGTTTTGAGATCCTGAGATTCCTCCTTAAGGAATCCTTGTCTCAGTAAACAAGGAAGAGAGTTCTAGAAGATGAGCCTTGATTGGGCTGAAATCTCCTGTTTCCATAGAAGATGCTTCTGATGTACCCAAACGAGAGAGAGAGAGAGAGAGAGAGAGAGAGAGAGAGAGAGAGATATTGACTGATTATAAGAAATTGGCTCACACCATTATGGAAGCTGAGAAATCCAGACCTGGGAAAGCCAAGTCTAAAGACAGGAGAAGACCAAAGTCCAGCTTGAAGACAATGAGGCAGAGAGAAAGTATTCTTTCTTACTCAACCCACCCACATTGGGAAGGGCAACATGCTTTACTCAGTCTACTGATTCAAATGTTAATCTCATCCAAAACACCCTCATAGACACAACCAGAAACAAAATTTGATCAGATATCTAGGCACCACATGGCCCAGTCAAGTTGACACATAAAATTAACCATCACAGGATCTAAGGGTTAATCAAAATGGTCAGATGAAAGAGTAAGCTGCTCACATGCTCACACACTGACCTCCACTCCCCATCTCCCCAAATCTTTATCCATTGGCATCAGTATAACACAAGGTTTGCCAACTATCAGCACTTTCTGTTTCCCCCAGCAAGTGTCCATAAATACATTATTTAAGGTTAGGAGGGTGTGAAGATAAGACTGTTTCCTTAACCCACTCACTAACCTCACTCTGACCGGCTGCATTGAAAACTACTGAGTATCCCAACTTTGTTTCTCTTCCTAGCCACTTGATAATGCTGGGCTCTGGTTAATGCCTTAAAGACAAAGAGCAGTTCAGCATAGAAGGGATGCTCCCAGGACTTTAAAAATAAGACTGTGCCAGCAATAGACTATCAGGCAGGATAAAGTTAGACGGGCTTTATCTGATTTTCCACTACCATTCTATTGCTACCTTTATAGATAACCTAGGTTCTTATTCATGACTCCACCTCCGATATTAACTCTACACAGCTAAAATACCCTCCTGATCTGCAAATCATTGCTTTGAAGAGCAAATGAAATAAAGCACCCAGTAAGCACTCATTGGTGCTTGGCCCTTTAAACTCTCTACTTGATTTGGGTCTGGCTTTGACTACACCTTAATCCATTTTTAACATCACTACACATATTCAAAGAATGGACTGCCATGGGACAGTTATCCCGCTACAGCAGAGAAACTTTATAGAAATATATTGAAGACTCTAGTTCTACCTTCTTTCCTTCTTCCCTTTCCCAATGTCAGGATTCCTTCTCCAAACAGCCTGGCTCCTCCAGGAGCTATAAGAATGATAGGGAGATACTGTGTTCAAAATAGGCACTCTCCTAACAGATGGTGCAGAATGGTGAGTTGAAGGGAGAAAGCCATTGTTAGGCAACATTTCAAACAACAAAAATAAGTTGTGGGGGCTTGGGGAGGAAATTGTGTTTTGGTTCAAAGCAGCAAATTACCTGGATGGCTTACAGTATCTGACAATCTAAGAATATCAAATTAGCCACTGAAAAATCTGGCTACCTAAGTGGCTTTTCCCAACTGCACATTATTTGCTCAACAAATTTTCTTCTTGCAAGTCTCTGAGAGGAAATTTCAAAATGCTCTTTTCACCACTAAAGAAAAATAGATATTTTTTAAAGTGACTATAGAAAGGGTCTAGAGAATGAAATACCAAATTTCCCTGAAACTTGCAAGTTTCTCTTGGAAATAATTATAGCTATCTGTAGCAAACAATGTCTTCCACTTATACTGATTAAGCATGATAACCTAGATAAATCAGTGCTCACTATAGTATAAAATAAATATACATTCTTTCATCTAAAACCTCAAAGGTTTAAAGATGCTTAACCCTTTGTTATAAATGGGGAATAATATTGGCCAAATCTGTTTACATACAGCGGAATTGGTCACAAATGAAAGATGTGGGAGGACCAGTTCTTGAAGACCAGCTTTCATGGCTGGAGGGAACAAGTCTGTCCTGTTCTCAAAGGCACCAACTCAAGTCAATGCCAATAGAATCCTTAAATATTATTGTTATGGCCAAGCCATAATAATCACTGGTCATTGAGCATATTCCAAGTTGTCTTCTGATGTAGATCCACCTTTTCTTGAAGAGTGAAATGACATGGCATAGTGTAAAGGACATGGGCTTTGGCATCAGACCTGGTTTAACTTCTGGTTCAGCCATTTACTAGCCGTGGGACATTGAGCAAATTATTAAACTTTTCTGAATTTCACATTTCTCATCTATAATAGAGATAATCTTATTTATCTTCGAAGGATTGTTTTGAAGATCAAACAAAATAAAGCACTCACTGAGCCTAGCACCATGTTACGTGTCCAATAAATGATAACTTTAAAAATGAGGGGGTCATGCTACAACATGGATGAACCTTGAAAACATAATGCTAAATGGAAGAAGCCAGTAACAAAAGATCATATGTTGTATGATTCTATTTATGGGAAACGTCCAGAATAGGCAAATCTATAGAGACAAAAAGTCGACTGGTGTTTACCTAGGGCTGGGGATGGGGAGAGAGGAAATAGGGAATGACTGTTAATGGGTAGCGGTTTCTTTTTGAGGTGATGAAAATCTCAGTCTTTTAAATGCTATATTTGGACCATTTACATCTAAAGTAATTATTCATATGTAGGGCTTAAGTCTGCTATTGTATTATGTATTTTCTATTTGTTTGTTCTATTTCTTATTCCTCTGTTTCCTTTTCCAGGCCTTCTTTTGGGTCACTTGAACATTTAACAGAACTCCATTTTGATTTATACTTAATGTATTTGAATTTTATAATTATAGTGTATTAGTAAAGGTTTTATAGTGGTTGCTCTAGGTATTACCATACATATGCTGAATATATCAGTCTACTTGTACCAATGTTTTACCACTTTAAGTGAAGAAGCTTTACATCCATGTAAGTCCCTTTACTCTCACCACTTTTAAAATATAAATATCTGAAGTATTTCCTCTACATACATTGGGCACCACAATCAGACAATGTTATAACTTTTGCTTCAACCATCAAACAATTAAAAACCTGATGAGGAGGAGACAAATCTTCTATACTTACTCCTATTTTTGCCCATTCTTTGTTTTATTCCTTTCTGGAGTCACAGCCTTCTTTTGTTATCATTTTATTTCTTTTTAGAAAACTTCCCTAAGCCATTCTTTCAGGGTAGGTATGCTGGTAACAAACTCTTAGTTTTTATTCATTTGAGACTGTTTTACTTTCCCCTTTATTCCAGAAGGGTATTTTTGCTGCATATAGAATTTGGTGTTGACAGTTACTTTAGTGCCACTTACTTCTGGCTTCCATGGCTTCAGATGATAAATTCACTGATATTTGTATCATTGGTCCCCTATAGGTATTGATAGTGTGTTGTTTCTCTCTAGCTTCTTTCAATATTTTTTATTGTCTTCAGTTTTCAGAAATTTGATTATCATGAAATCTTGGCATGGGTTTCTTTGGGTTTATCATGTTTGTGATTCACTTAGCTTCTTAAATCTGTAGGTTTATGTCTCTTGCCAAATATGTGAAGTTTTTGGCCACTGTTTCTTCAAATAATTTTTCAGTCCTATTTTTTCTCCCTTTCCCAGACTCTGATAACACAAATGTTAATTTTTTTTGTTATTGTCCATTGTCCCCGAGGCTCTGCTCATTATTTTGTCAGCCTACTTTCTCTCGGTTGTTCACAGTGGGTAATTTCCATTGATCTGTCGTCAAGTTCACTTATTCTTTCCTCTGGCGTCTCTGATCTACTACTGAGCCTGCATAGGAAGTTTTTATTTTTAATTTCAGTTATTCTATTTTTCAGTTCTATAATATTCCTTTGATTCTTTATATTTTCTATGTCCTCACCAAGATATTTAATTTTTCATTTGTTTTAAGAGTGTTTGTTATTGCTGTTTTAAAATGTCAGATAATTCCAAAATCTGAGTCATCTCATTGTTGATGTCTGTTAATTATCTTTTCTTATTCAAGTTATGGTTTCCCTGATTCTTGGTATATAACAAGTGATTTTTAATTGTATTCTGGAAAATTTGGGTATCATGTCGTGAGTCTCTGGATCCTAGTTAATCTCTTTATTGCAGGCAGTCACCATGTTTAATCATAATTTGTGGGCATGGGTGGAAGTGGATGTTTAGCTTCTGTCTTGGCCTGTTAATACCACCTTGGGAAAAGTGGATGCTAAATCACACTGTCCCATTGTAGATGGTGGAGTGGAAGTTCAGTTCCCTTCTTCTTGCCACTGTCTCAGTGAACGTGGGGTACCAACTCACACCAAGTGGGTGTGTAAGCTCAGCACCTCTCTGGGCTGTACTGACACCAAGGATGGGGGAAGAAACAGAGAGCCAACTCTTACCACCTTGCACAGCCATGTTCTGCCTAGTTGCTGCCATGTGTGAGTGGAAGTTCAGCTCTCAGCTCCCCTCTAGGCCTAGCTGACACCAACAAGGGGAAAAGCACAGTGTTCATTTATCCTGCCTTATGCCCTGTTATTCAGTCTCATTTTTGCTGCCTGGGGATGGAAACTCAGCTCTCCGCTGGTCCCCCTACTAGGCTGACATGGGTGGGGGCAGGCGGGGAGTGGGAGTGCCTACCTTACTTAGACCCATCTTGCTCCTCCTTGTCCTAGCTTGTTGATGTTGGGCAGGAGTAGAAGCCTACCTCCTCACTGAGCCCCACTGACTCTCAGAGTAAGGACTTTGAGTATTACCTGCTCCTGCTAGATGGGGGGATGTAAAATAAGCTCCCTACTGCTTAGCCCTACCAACACCATCCCAGGAAGGGAATCAGAATATCACCTACTTCCATGGAGCAAGAGGTAACAGAGAGGAGTAGGAGAGTAGAAGTTCAGCTCCCTACTCTGCCTATCAATACCACCTGGGTGAGGTACTCAGAGTACCATCATCTGCTTTCAGTAGGTGGAGACAGGGTGGAAGATCTGCTTCCCAGTGGGGGAATTGGAATATAATCACCTATTTCTGTAAGATGGGTGTGTGTGTGTGTGTGGAAATGGTACAGTTTTTCCATTGTTGTTTAGCTGGAGTAGGGCAGGTATTGCCAAAAAGATTTTTTGTTGTTAGGTCACCCTTTTGCCAGTGCTTTGAATAGGAGTAACAGGCTTCTTCTTTTTTTTTTTTTTAGATCTGCTTCCCAGTGGGGGAATTGGAATATAATCACCTATTTCTGTAAGATGGGTGTGTGTGTGTGTGTGGAAATGGTACAGTTTTTGCTAATACAGTACCCTGTCTGGGATAGATGAGAGGTAAAAAAGAAAGCCCAGCAGAATTACTGCTGTGTTGTTACTCAAGTCCTGAGGTTTCTAAAGCAGTCTGCCTTCTTATTTCATCCTTTTGGATATTTCTTGTTTGTTTGATGTGTTAAGACGATGTTTTTTTTTTTTATTTGTAAGAGGAAGAAAGTGGGAGGAATGAGGCTGCTCCATCTTGTCTGAAAAAAGAAAGACATTCCAATGCCCTTTGCAATAGCACTAAGAGTGAAATAAGGAAGAAAACAGAAGGAAATAGGATAAAATGCTAATAGTTAATTATAGGACTGGGCTGGGGGATATGGGTGTTATTTTTCTTTGCACTTTTCTGCATTTTAATATGTCTCAGTAGAAGGCAAGGGACACATTTGCTTTGTTGTAGGAGCCATGTTAGGGAAATAGAACTTCCTCTGAAGTGGTCATTATGCAGTCTGTAGTGAGTCCACCTTCCTTACTCTAGAAAAGCACGACATACTCCTTTAATAGATCATGGCATTTAGTCTTTCTCATGTCCCAAACTTATTGAGACCGACTCAGCCTCATTTGACTCTCTGAACAAACTGCTCCGCATTCATTCAAATAATGTAGTAAGTGCTCCCCTCTATGCTAAGTGCTGAGCATACACTGCTGAATAAGACAAAGGCAGTGTTTAGAAACAAAATATATTATACAAGAGCTATAATAGAAATGTATACAGAGTATATACCTCCATTATAGAAATGTTCAGACTAATTTTCCCTTAGAGTTTGGTAAGATATAATAATTGAGCTTTAAAGACTTGGAAGGAGGAAAAATCTGTTTCCTTTCCTTATTTTGTACTTAAACTAGCATAATGTAGGAGCTAATCCCTAGAGAATTTGCCAGTTAGTAAACTGTCGCCATCTGTCCCGCTGCTAGCTGCAATTATTCATTTGTGAACTTGCCCTTTGGAGGCCACTTCAAAAGAGATCAAGATGGAGGTCGCTACCTTGATCCTCAGGGAATTTCCAAGGCAAAGGTCTAGCCCCTGTGAATTGTATGAGTGGAGTTGCTGTGTGGCAAACCATTCTACTCCCATAGGCTGCTATCTAATTTTCCTACTTCCTCAATAAACCACACAAGTCTTCCCTCCATGATTCTAATGTGAATTCTTATGAGCAAGGCAGCCCTTTTGGATGCCCCTGACATAAAACCATCTTGGCATCTGACCTCACACTACAGAATGTTAGTCCTGATCAAAAGAAGAGGAGACTGTTCTGAAATCTAGGATTATTTAATAGAGACCACTTAATTCTGGGGCTCTTTGGTTCCTTTCCGGAGGCTCTAAGGGAGAATCTCTTTCCTTGATTTTTCCACCTTCTAGGGGATGCCCACTTGTCTCGGATCATCACCCCCTTCCACTTCAAAGCCAGCAGTGACATCCCTCCAACCTCTGCTTCTGTCATATTGCCTTCTTCTGCCTTTGAACCTCTGGCTCTTGCTTATAAGAACACCTGTAATTATATTGGCCCAACCCAGGTAATCCAGGATAATCTCCCCATCTCAAGATCCTTAATTTAATCACATGTGTAAGACCCCTTTTGCCATGTAAAGTAACATATTTATGGATTCCAGGGATTAGGATGTAGATATCTTTGGCTGAGGTGGGGCATTATTCTGCTTTGCTTCTTTATCCACCTCGTGGTCTGGACTCCTGATCCAAAATTTGTCTCTGGTGTCTACTGATTTCTGGTGTTGACCCTGGTTTGAGTCTGGACAGTGTGAATTTCCCTATCTTTTGGTTACTCTGAAAGGATAATATATGTAAGCGAGTACCTGGGAGAATGAGGAGTAGGCCCTATACCATAGAGAGGGGAAAGGAAGGACATTTAATCCTTACAATGAACTTATAAGGTAGATACTATTTTCCCCATATGTAAATGAGGAAATAGGCTCAAAGGGGTTACATCACCTACTTAGATCACACAGATAGGAAGTGGCAAACCATAGATGAGAGAATGCTGTTGTGACGCTGGGTTCCCTGAACCAATTCATCAAAATTAGGCAAAAATAGCCTGATAGGTGAGCTACTAGGTTCATTCAAACCATTCTCTTCCCTTCCATGGCACTTGAGCCAACTTTGCAGTCTAAACTGTTTCACACTTTCCCTCCTCTCTTCATCTCTTTCCACCCCGCCTCCAAAGCAATAGCTTCCTCCACTGCCAAAAACATTTGGTACAGCCTGGGATGCGTGACTCTGTATGAGTACTTGTAAGGAGCTATTTCCACAAACATTTACAGCCTTAAAATGGATCATTTCCTCAGCCTTACTCATGAGTAGACTCTTGGGAGCTGAGATTTCCCAATATGCTCCTGATAATATTTCTCAGATTTAAACAGCCAAGGACAGGGTGGAAGCAAGTCAGAATCCTTGCCTTGGGAATGACTCTTTCCATGATGCATCAATAAAGCCAGTCTGTTGACCTTCTGGGAAGGATGCCAGGCCCAACTTTTCAGTGAGACGTTGGCTAGACCTTACAGAGTTCTGAATTGG
This sequence comes from Physeter macrocephalus, assembly GCF_002837175.3. Taxonomy (NCBI): domain Eukaryota; kingdom Metazoa; phylum Chordata; class Mammalia; order Artiodactyla; family Physeteridae; genus Physeter; species Physeter macrocephalus. Next base: position 86,921,342 of record NC_041234.1, on the reverse strand, counting down.
CTTGGCATTTTTATTGGATACAACTAATATTTATACTTTTACTTAAGTCACAATAACTAAAAAGATATTGCCCAATAATTAGAGAAGAAATGTTTTAGAGCTCTGGGACTCAATTCTATGACAGGATGTGTGGCCAAACCCTGCCTTCACAAAAGACACAGTCAGGCAGACAATCTGCCTCTAAGGCAAACAACAGTCCTGGCAGTGATGCCAATTACAGGGATTGCTTTGGGCCAGAAGCAAAGGAACATAGCTGTTGTGAAGCATTAAGTCATTTTGGGGACTTAGCAGAGGTATCCTAGAACTTCAGACCTAGATACTGAAGTCCACATTCTTTACCAAGTAGGCTGCAGGCTCAGGTTTGACTCACATTAGGGCTGTGGTCATGTCACTTGCTGCTAAGAAGACCATATTCTGGCCTAGGGTAGCTATCTGTCATTTGTCCTTGACTGAGTCCACTAATATAAGTTGGCTGTGGGGATCAGTGGTAGGTTTTAAAGAAGCCCAAACTGAACACACATTTATTCAAGTTTGATACCATCTGTGGCAAATAATTCTATAAGCAGACCTTGATAATATTTCTCAGTTTTGCTGCCAGAAACAACTTGGAGTAGAAAAAGGGAAGGAAAGTTACCTGAATCCTGAAAAAGGCAAGTCTGAATCATAAACTCCAAAAGCAGAAGCACTAAACACATCTAAGAAGCCAAGCCTACCCTCCCACTTGATAAATACTAGCCAAACTCAAGGCCAGGGTGAATATAATCAGCCACCAGGCCAGAATCATAAAGCTCTACTGAGTACTACCCTCCACCTTTTTGCTCCATGAAGCATAAAGTGATCGCAATGAAGTTGTTTGAGAGAGATAAATCAAGCCATCCATGTTTATATTTACGGGAGGCAGTGATGTTGACCCCACTTGCCTGAAGTAGAGATTCAAAATCAGATTTTTCTGGAGTACAAAAAGGAGGTCATCAATCTGGCTTCTCTCCAGCCACTCATTTGCTCTGGCAGTGGGAGAGGAATAGGAGGAGTGAGTACAGGTGGGTGGGTGGGATTCAAGGATGACTCATGGCTTGCAGCCTTTGTCCCAACTGCAGCCTCTGGAAATCACAAACCTTGGCAAGTTGACCACTAGTTCTAGAGCTGACTGTAACCATGGATACAGCACTCCTATATTTACATCAAAGACCCAGGGATTCCCAGTCCCTAGAATATATGGTGTGAATGATGGTATCGCTGCAGTGGAGGGCCCCAGGAAAATCAACTCTTACATCAACCCAGGTTAGGGTTTCAGACTTACTGGTTTCTCTTTTTCATGGCTATGTCCTACTTGTACAGGGCTGATGACCCAACAGAAGGAACAAAGGGGTAAGTATATATAAGGCGACACTCTGGCCCTTAAGTTCTGGAAGATAAAGAATTTATTGGTTAACAAACCAACCACTTACTATTTGTGGCAGAAAGTTTTTTTTTAAGGCAAATCGGTACCCATGTCTCCTTGCCAAATAGTGCCACAACAAGGAGGGCCGTGGAATTGGTACGTGTTACATGTCTACTATGTGACAGGGTGCTATGCTGGCTGCTTTACCTATGATATCTCACTTAATCCTCATTGCCTATCTGTGAGGAGAGCATCACTAGCCCTGTGGACAGGGCAAAAACGACACTACAGTTCAGAAAGATTAGGTGAATTGCCCAAGGTCACACAGCCAGTAAGGGTTTTATCTGACTCCAAAGTCAAAATCAATGGTTCATCATGACTTTTGAGAAAAATCTTCCAATAAATAAAATCAAAGTTCTACAGTGACAAGAGAAAGATTTAGAAAGTCCAACAACATTCTTTGTGCTGCTACTCCTTCAGTAACAAACAACTGATTCCCTATGAGGTGTCTAAGAGCTCAGTCATGCCCAGACTGAGATCTCTTTGCCTCAAGGGCTATAATAGAGCTCAGGTCCAAAATCAGTTGACTCTGGGCCACAACCACGTGTTTTAGCTTCTTCTGAGCTCTCCCCAGCATGAAAAAAACCACAGCCCCAAAGACAGGTTCAACTCAGTTATAACCACAGGATAAATCAACTAACCGATCTGAAGGAGATGGATGCTGTTGGCTGTTTCTTGAGCTTCCTTTCTGCCACATGTTCCCCTATGCCCACTGTGACCTTCCTGTGAGTTCACACTCTGTTGGCAGGTACATGGTTGGTGAGTGACTGAGATGACCAGTGAGAAGAAGGCGTAAAGCCTGTTCCCCCCTCTGTGCCCACCAAGATGCATCAATGTTCTTCTGAGTCAAAATGGGTGATTCGATCCTACTACTGTTACTACTTCTTGGTCCCAAAGAAGCTGAGGACCATATGACTGGCCGACCATCCTTCCCGCTGCCCTATGAATAGTGATAATGATGGCTGTAACACTGAAACGGGAGGGAAGGGGTCAGGGCACAACCTTTAAAAGAATGACATAGCCCGAGGACATGACATAAACTGATTAGAACCAAATAGGTCCAAAATGGCAGACGAGTCACTTCCACTAGTCCTTGAGCCTCAGTATGTGCTCACTGTAACACGTTAACAAGCTAAATGACACACCTGCAGGTGCCATGGCAGTTCCAAGGCTGACCATAAAGGTCAACAAGTGGGCAGTGGTCCAATTCCTGGAAATCCTTGCCCCTTCCCCAAAATAGCTGGAATACTCCTCCCACTCATTAGCCTATGAAATTACCCACCCCTATAAAAACTGACAACCTCATACATACCCTGGGGCCATTCTCACCTTCTGAGATGGCCCCCACTCTGTCTGTGGAGCGTGTATCTCTCTAAATAAATCCACTTCTTACCTATCACTTTGTCTCTCACTGAATTCTTTCTGCGATGAGATATCAAGAACTTGAGCTTCATTAAGTCCCGAGACCAGGTGTGTGATCTCAGTTGAAAGACCGTGGGTTCAAGTCCCATTCTGGGTTTTGGCTGGGTTCTAGTCCCGGCCCGTTGGTTTAAGTACCAATCTGAGATGCACGGTTTCAATACCACAACCCCCTTTCCTGAGAATCAGGTTCAAAATAGGGAAAGGATTTTAGGCCTTAGCTTAGTTCCCCTCAAGGAGTAAGGAAGGTGGGGAAGAGGGTAGGGGATTAAGACATAGGGAAATTTCCTAGTCTCCTAAAATTTGTAAACTGGAGGAGGACGCAGGAAAATCCCAGCTAATGGTTCAAGAAACAAATAAAGGGTGGGGGATTTTCTGTCAAATTCAGGGAAGCCCACTCCAGTGTCCTCTGCCTTAACCAAATGAGCAAGTTGAAAAACTAAAGTCGATAGTAAAAGTGACTGGAAATCAGCTTGGGCCCATGCCCAGATCACTCAGTGTGAGATCCCAGGGAAACACCTGTGGAATAACAGTTGACTCTCATTTTTAAATATGTCTAAAAGCAATTGGGGGGACTGGCCTGGTGGTCCAGTGGTAAAGAATCCGCCTTACAATGCAGGGGACGTGGGTTCGATCCCTGTTCAGGGAACTAAGATCCTACGTGCCGTGGGGCAACTAAGCCCACGTGCCACAACTACTGAGCTTGCGTGCCTCAGCTACAGCCCGCATGCGGCAAACTACAGAGCCCACGCACCACAACTACAGAGCCCATGCACCCTGGAGCCTGCACGCCACAACTAGAGAAGAGAAAACCTGCACGCCACAGCTAGAGAGAAGCCCCCGCACCACAATGAAGATCCTGCATGCCGCAACTAAGACCTGACACAGCCAAAAATAAAATAAAATAAAATAAAAGCAATTGGAAGGTTCATTTGGAATCAGTTAATCACCAAGAGTCAAATTCAGGTGGTGCCTACATGATGCAAAGACATAGAAAAATGTACCTAATTACTCCAAAAATGAATTTAATAGAAATGAAAACATTCGAAGAGTCTTTGTGTCTATTATTTTCTTTTATCCTCACACTATCCCTGTAAGATAGACAGAGTAGGGACTCTAATTTGGATTTTACTGATGAAAAGACTGAAGCTCAAAGAAACCTAACTTGCCCACTATCACCCAGGGAGGTGACAGTAGGGCTCAGACTAGGGTGCAAATCTCCAGACTTCTGTGAAAAAAACAGATATGACCCCTTTGCTGAATGCATTTGTGCTACTGCCTGCCTTAGCTGACATTTCTAGGCTTCATCTCCTGTACCTGAACCTAAGTTACCTGTTTCTTTGCTCCTTGTACTCTTGCTGGTATTCCATTGGTCCACCTGAATTAAAATACCTGCCAATTCTAAGTTATCTCCTGGGCTTCTAGTTCTAGTTTTCCCTGTCTTATTGCCACTGATATGTCTTCTTGACCTCTTTGTCTTCATGTAATAATCAAAGATTGCTTTCAAGGAGGGAATAGAACATAGCAGTTAAGTACATGTGCTCTGGAGTCTGACTACCAAGGCTTAAATCTTGTCCCCACCACTTATTTGTCATATGAACTTAGGCAAGTTAAATAATCCCTTTCAGTCTCAGTCCCCTTATCTGTAAACTGGGAATAATAATACTTACCTTACAGGGTTTTTATGAGTATCACATGAGATAAGGTAAAGACCTTATCACAGTAATATACATGATAGAATAAAAGCTTTCACTGTTGAACCAGAGAAAACTAGGTTTAAAGTTTTACTTCTACCACCTGTGACCATGAACAAGTTGCTTAACCGCTGTGTATCAGTTTGCTCATCTGTAAAATGGGAACAATAATAGTACCTATCTACTAGAGTAACTGGGAGGATTTAAGAGAAAACCCATCTAAAGTAGCTGGTACATATTCAGTACTCAGCAAGCGGTAACTATTGTAATTATTTGTATTTTCAGCCTCAATGCCTGGCATGGTGCCTGATACATAATAGGCACTCAGTAAATATTTATGGAGTGGAAATAAACGGCCTAGCATTTGCAACAGGAGGGACAAAAGAAACAAAACATCATCCCTCGGGAGACTGGATAGGAGTGGACAAGATAATTAGTGGGCTGAATGAGGATTAATGATGTTGAATCCTTGTGGAGGTACTTTTTCCCCTAGAGGGGACACCTTCTTTGGCATAAATGTCAAGCATCACTCATCTCATAGAGGGTCTGGGTGTCTGGTGTTTTGTCTTTATTAGGAAGTCAGTGAGGAAAGACTGAGTGTGGTTGCTTGGTTTTAGTAAATTGATTTGAAATTTTCTTCTGAGATAATTCCCAGCTAACCAGATCTTGAGACAAAATTATAATTATATGGAAAAAAAACCCCCCACATCCCTCACAGAATTCACTGTGTTACAATTAAAATAAAAACGGTGCCTTTGAACGTCTGGGTATGGCCGGGAAGAAGTCAGACCAAAGCCAATCGTGATCCTGGGCCCTTGTCCTCACTGGCTACCCCTCTCCTCAACTAGGACTCTTCCAAGAAATGCAACCAGCACTGGCTCCCCTCATTGTTATTCAAATCCTTACTTCTGACAGATTGAGATTCCCCAGGATCCCTGCATCCACAGGTAGGGAGAGTGAGCAGTGAAAAAGGCTGTTGAAATATAGCTCTGCAACCGGAGCCCCTGGGCTGTCAGCAAGTGCATACAAGTATGTCCAGGTATCGTCACTGCACTATCTACTGTTTCTCAGTGCAGGATAACAGTGAGTGAAGTCATTTGCTGCTTGGCAATTCAGGGAGCTGCTTTAAGTCTGGGACCCAGCATCAGCCTGAGCAAGATGGCAAAGTCTGGCGAATTTGTTCCTAAGCCACAAAACTCCCATTTCTGAATGGCTAAGTTTACTTTCAAAACTACTCCAATATTCCCCCTCCTCTCACACCCTACTATTCAAGTGCTCTGTTAACCCCTGCCCAGTTCTGATAGTGATTCAGCCCATCCTGGCCACAACTGTAAACCTCACTTGCCTGAATCTCACTCAGCGTTACCGAATGACTGACTAAACTGATAAACTGATTTCTGCACAGGTGTCCATATCAGATAGTGGCCCCACTCAGAATTATTACACTTTGAAAGCAGCCTTCAATCATGCCTTTAGTTTAAAAAAGAACATTCCAGAAAGTCTTTAGACAACACAGAGTTGTGTAGAGTTGGATATTCTCCAGCACGCCAGCCTGGCGGCAATCATCCTGTAGGATCCAGGCCTAGGCTTGTGAACTCCAGACACATTTGGCTCTCTCCTGTCTGTAGGCCAAAGGCCGACTTGATGGATTGGTATCGGCTGTTTCTTCGACAACCACGTCATCATTTCATCAGCCCACTGAGCCTGGTTGCCACTCAGGCAGTGCATGGAGAGTGAGTTTTGATACACTGATATTGTAGTACACGGGCTCCATCGCAACCCCAACTTTATCCCTCCTGACTCACTCATAGCCCTGAAAGCCATAAAGAAGATGAGGCAGGAGGGGAGAGATGGGTATCAGGCAAGCCAGCCATTTACAGGTGCAGGGCAGCAAAGGACATAGCTTTTGCATGGATTGGCAGCCCTGACCAAAGCTCAGGGCGAGGCTGAGAGTCGCCAAAGACAATCTCAAATACTATTCTTTCTGTTGGGTGTGTTGGAGAGTGGTATTCACGGTTGATAAAGGGAAAGCTACACTGTAGTCTGTGCCTCTGTTATCAAATAATTGATGATGCAAAGTCAGCAGTAGCATTTGTTGGTATAGGGCAAATACATGAATAATAATAGCCACGATTTGTAAGTGCTTCCCATAAATTATTACTAATATTTATAATGATCCTGCAGGGTCACTCTTATTCCCATGTTACATCTATGTAAAGGAGGCTTAGGGGGTGACTAATATTGGAGCTGGGGTTTGAATTCGTCTATGTCTAGCTCCAAAACCCCACGCTCCTGTCACTATGCCCCATTGCTTTCCTGCACCATGCTGCTCTGTTTAATCAGGGTGGGTCTACTGAAAGAGCATGCCTCCAATAAAGATGTCTCTCCATTACCCATCCCATAGCAACAGGGGAGGACACATCTGCTGGGAGTGGGGAAATGATACAGAGAAGGCTTCAAGGAGGTGGCTGCAGCTGAACTGGGCCTTGAAGGATGGGTGGAATTTTCATAGACAGAGCTGGAAGGAAAGAATATTCCTGAAACTGGCTATAGTGTGCACAAAGGCATAGAAAATGGCAGGGTTAAAGGCATGGACTTTGGAGTGAGAAAGAGCTGGGTTTAAATCGAGCTCTGCCATGTACTAATTGTATTTACTAGCCTCCACCTTCCTATGTTACCCACCAACTTGCTACTCACACCCTCTCATATTCACCCATCCAGCGTGCAGATGCCAGCTTGCACTGGCTTGCAAGAACCGACTGTGTACATCTTCCCAACACTGAGGTCAGTGCCCTCACAGATGCAGCTGGAAATAAATCCTGGTGGGAATATTTACACCATGGAAATTGGCAGATGCCACAAATCAGATTTTTTTTTTCTTTTAGAGAGATGGTTGTTAAACATTAGCCAGCACACCACTGCATAAACTCTCCAGCGGTGGAGCCAGGGTATTTGCATTTTCTCAAAAGCTCCACATTAATTCTGCAGGCTGGCCACTCACAAAGCTTCTTGGGGTGGTAGACCTCAACCTTAGGTATGCATCAGAATCACTGAAGGGGGAGCTTGCTAATATGTGTGCTAATATGTGCTATTCCTGGATCGCCTTCCTAAATTTCTAATTCAGTGGGTCGAGTGAAGCCCAGGAATCCATCCTTTTACAAGATATCCCACTCCCCATGATTCTGTTGGGGGTGATCTAGGGCATTTTGTTTCACCTCAAGTTAATAGACACTGCAGGTAATACAGGAAGAAAGAGCAAAATGCAGTACTCTCCGCCTGTGTGAATCAGACATCTGAGAAATTAAGAGAATCACCAAAATTTCTCACCAGCTTTTCTGTTTTTACCATTGAGAAAGTAATTGAGTAAGCATCTGGAGAGAAAACTTTCATCATAATGCAGGTGGCAAAAAAGCACAGGAACAAAATGCACAAAGTAAAAGAGAGCTTACCATCTAGGCAGGGCGGTTTCTCTTGGCCACCTCTCTCCCCAAATCATGCACTATGTACATACATAATGTACCTGAGAAAATTACTGGAAAAACCAGAGTTCAGGAGAGATCAAAGTCCCATCTTGGAAAAAGGATGAGGTTTGGAGGGTGGAATGGAGAAGAAAGTCCAAAAGGCAGAAAGAGATAGTAGGTAAGCAGGCAGGTTCTGGAATCAAACTGCCTGGGTTTAAATCTCTGTCCTGCCACTTATTCATGGTGTGACCTCAAGTTATATATTAACTCTGTGCCACACATTCCTTATGTGTAAAACAAGGTTATTGTTAGTAACTACCTCCTGGGATTGTCATGAAAATTACATGAATTAATATTTGTAAAGTGCTTAGAACACTGCCTGGCACATAAGAAGTACAATATGTGTTTGTTAAACAAATAAATGGCCAGTTAGAAAGGAATACATTCCTGAGAGCTATGAGCCAGACATTGTTTTCATGGCTGAATTAGAGTCTGCCCACTTGCTTAATGAAAATAAAATGGGTGGGAAGTGCAACATGGATCCCCTCCATTAAACTCTCACCTGCCTGGGAATGGAAACCACTGGAATCGTTTTATGTGAGCAATGTGAGAGCTTGCCTGACATTGAGGTGACATATGAGTGAGGGGAAACATAAACATCTCTGCTGTGTGTGGCTAAACTATTTTTCTGAAAGAATGTGGAAGACGTAATTATTTTCATTATTCATCATATAAATAATGCAGTTCTCCAAGCTCATTTGGTGTTACCTAAAACACGGAGTTGCACGATTTCACTTTGTGGGCCACGTCTCTCCTGGCATTTTTCTTAGTCAGACTATTTATCCCTTACCGCCCAGCGGTCCCAGTCCACACCTATTCTGGATGTAACAATAGGGACCAGGTCTGGGCTCCACAAATTCAGCACATGTGGAGACCTAAGTGGTGGCCAAGGAGAGCAGATAGCTAATTAACAGATATTCAAAACTGAGGCCTAAAAGAAAAAAAATAAAGGAAATGGAACAATTTTATCAGGGAAGACCAAAGAGTGATTTGACTGGTTTCTAGGAAATGTAAGGCATTGCTACATGAAGAGGAAGATGGTATCGTAAATCTCCGTTAAGGAAGAATGAGCACGAAGTTACACTGTCAGTAACTTAGACCAGATGTAAAGAAGAACTTCCTGAGAGAAAAGGGAAATAGGCACTGCTGTGGATTATTGGGTAGGGCAGAGGAAGGCCGAAGGACCTGGCTCAAGCAGTTTTCTTTTTTTTTTCTTTGTTTAATTTTATTTATTTTTTATACAGCAGGATCTTTTTTTTGAGTATTTGAATTTTATTTTATTTATTTTTTTATACAGCAGGTTCTTATTTCAAGCAGTTTTTAACAGGGTCTCCTGGAATAGTCCCAATGTAGTTCCTCCTAGAGGGAGGGAAATGAACTAAATGTTGCCTTAAGATCTCTTCCTATGAGTATGTAACTGGAAACATCCATGGGAATATCCTGAATCTACCACCGATGTCCCTAGGGATATGAGGATGCAGAGCTGGGGGCTGTGGCCTCTTTATTGACACAGATTACACAGAAGATGTGGTCTCACAGGGGAGGCAAAAGAAGAAAGCACCTTAGCCCATCCCCAGTTTATCCTTTTGTCTTTAAACTATCTGTCTCATTTAAGATAGTCAGGTCCAAGTTAGATTAGATTACCGCAAGGAAATAGGATTCTTTTAAGTAGATAATATAAAACATGTCTAAGGAAACTCAATAGTAATTGCATTATCTCTGGCACGCTGTCAGGGAATTATCTGTATTGTATTAGGTGGTGGAAGGATGCCAAAAAGCTATTTAAAATGCAAACCCAGTTGTGCTAGTCAATCAGTCATTGGTTACAAATGAATTAAAAGCTGGAAGGTTTCATATTCATAATTCCAGTCACCCTCCTTTACCAACAGTGACGAGAGCTGAATACAATTAACAGGTGACAGCTTGAACAGGAAGAAAAAAATCCTTGTGATGATAATCTCATCTCCTGACCCTTCTTCCTCTTTCCTGCACCCAGTTCAGGCTGTTTGCAAAATGTCAGCCAAAGGAGCAGTGTTCAGCATCCTGTGCACACTTCAGTCACTGCTGAGATTGTCAATAATTCTCTTTTCATGATACCTTAACACTTGTATCATAATATGTTCAGTCTGGACTAAATGAGGGTGAAAACATTGGTAATGATTTCCCTCCCCCAATGCTCACTTCTTCTACTGGTGACTAGTTGGAAAGCCCAAGACAGTTGTCACTAATATACCAGGGCATGGGGACCTTCTTGTCAATTACATGGCATCAACCCCATTCAGCATTTCTTTGACTGGATCCTACTGAATGACAGGAAAATCTTTACTATTAAAGCTGATTTTAAAAACCCACTGACTGGGCTATTAAAGCTGGGCCTATTTCTGCAGTGCTAGCTGATCTTCTAGAATTTAGAATGTATTTCCTGTCCCTAGTTGTAAGAGGACCTACTGTAATGTGTGGGGTGGGAGGAGAGATGGGGAATTTCTGGAGAGATGGTAAAAATAATATTTTTTTGTCTCCAAGGCAACATAGGAGAGTATTGTCTTCCCATAATTTTTTTTTTTTTTTTTTCCGGGCATGACTACAGATCTCATGGGTCCGATGAGCCTCTATATATTCAAGAAAAAAAATTAAGTCCTTGACTCCTTAGGATACTATACAGTTGCCACAGTGATAATCTTAGAACTCACCCTCCATTCTGTCAAATAAGCTCTTTCCTTTAATATTTATCTTGTGAAGAGTAAGATAATGAGGAATACAGAATGAATTCAAGACAAGCTCAAGATGTTTTATTGTTTCATACTCATTGTTTTTGTTGTCTAGGACACAATGGAAGCAAGAAGAGCAAGGCTCTATTTTCAACAAAAGCTCAGAATCTCACAGGAAACAGGACCATCTGAATAATGAAAGCAATTGACCAACCCCAAAGGAGTTACACTCAGCCCAAGAGATGCCATAATAAGAAAGTTAAATCTTTGCTTTTGGTAGGCCACTGCGCCTTCCTTTGATAATACCCTAAATCTCCTTTGGAAAACAACTCCTTCACCACTCTCAGTTCATGTGGCTGACCCCATCCCCCTGACTTCACAGAAAAGCAGGTGACTCAGTCCTGGTGAATAAGAGTAAATCTCAAGATATTAACTGAAATTATGGGAAAAGAGAGTTTTCCTACTAGGACTGCTAAGCTAATAGGATGTAAATCTAGAGCTGTCGGTATCCATCTTGGCTGAGAATAACACCGAATTAGAGAAAAGCAGAACCAAGTGATAGAAACAGATTCCTAATGACCTGGCTGTAATATTTTGATCCAGCCATGCCTGATGCTAAATACCTCTCTGGATTGTTTACTTACATGAGTCAATTTTTCTTCCAAAACCACTTTGAGTTATTTCCTTTCTTACACACAACTAAAAAAGTCCTAATTCATGTACAACCAAACTATGATATCTGTTATTTGGAGAGCACTTTGGAGTCCTTTGGAATGCAATTAATTGCATGATTACTGCCTTTACTGTTAACAGTGTCACTATTCCTGTGATTGTGCCATTGCTTGAATTTGACTAGACTCCTTTAAAAAAAAATTATACAGTGAGCCCACAAGAACAAATATCTTTCTATTCAGCAAATACAATCTAGACTAGCAAAACAACTTGACCTAATTCTTAGTTTAAGAAGTGACTATTTTATAGGATTATTTAAAAATCTGATTATGTTCTAGGAAAGAGGGGCAGTGTCTCTTTGAAGAGAAATATTAGTGTCAAGAGCCAGGCTATAAATCTGCTATGAGAGTTTTCAATGAGTAAACATAACTGATTATATATAGAGAGAATTACTGATTTGACAGTACAGGTGGAGGTAGGTATAGGAATATTGGAATGATTTGGATTTAAGGAACTGGGGAAACAATCAGAGAGGGAAGAGGTAGAGTGAAGGCTAAGGAATAGAAGGAGAGAAGGTGTGGAGAAATAAGAATTTCTCTATCCTAAATTATCCTTAGGATTAAGCCCCCAATAATCTAACCAGAGCTATACCTAGCATAAGGGCAGAGATCATGTACCACATTACAAAAAATTTTTGGAGAAAATATCTAAATATATGTAAATTTACTTATCTCTAAATTGTGTACATAATCCATTATAATTCACTAATGTCTCAAGGTAAAATATACACTTAGGATGAGATATAATCAATAATAATAATGGACATAAAGAGTTTTTTTTTAGTTGTCTTCTCAATAATTTTGTTTTGTTTTGCTTGGAAAACTGCTTTTCTAAATTAATTAGCTCACCACTGTTTTTACCTGATAATTCAATAGCTGATGAATAGCTCATACCACAAAACAGGAGAGGTACCAGCTCTGCCATTTTATTGTTGTTCATCTGTGCTTACATGATGAGTATGATCTTCAATCCACAGTTGCTTCGAAGAAATATTTATTAAGCCAAGTGTTCATTTTGTGAGTTTATTTAATTAAAATCAGAGAATATAATTCATAAATTCACTGATCTGGAATACATAAACTGCAATGTATTGCAATGTTCTGAAGGCAGATCAATGAGTTTCTAGTTGTGAAATTCTTACCCTCCCTCAGGATATCTTGTGAATCAGGTGGAATGAAACCCTCTAACATATATACTAAATAAGGGTACAAATATCGATCTGAATATCAAATGTAAACACATCCTAATTCCTTTCATATAATGAAAGTTAAGATAACACTAGAATTTCTAATATTTTCTTCCAGCATGCCATTTTGGAGACTACCACTCTAGAATCCTCTTCAGCACAACACATAGACACGTGCCATCAGAAAAGACCTAAGTCATGTTTCATTTATTATCTACTGGATGGGTCTTATGTAGTATCAGGAGTTACCATGCCAGCATTATAGAGCCAAAATCACCCTTTAGTCTTTGTGACTCCTAAAATGAATTTTAAAAACTGATTTTCTTTTCTTATTTGTTGATAAAGGACTTATAATGTAAATGCTGGTAGAAGCAAAATAAATTTCAGATGCTGTCAATCATCATCAAGCCTGACTATGGCAATTTCCAAGCACTTAGGTCTTCATACCATATTTAACAGCCAAGCAGCACTAATGTCTATACAGTTCTGGCTACTTAAATTGCCGGTAGACTATATGATCAGAAACCAATAGCCCTGTGGACTCTTTTTTTTTTTTTTTTTTGGGGCCACACCGTGTAGCATGTGGGACCTTAGTTCCTTGACCAGGGATCAAACCCGCGCCCGCTGCAGTGGAAGCACGGAGTCTTAACCACTGGACCTCCAGGGAAGTCCTGGCCCTATTACCAACCAAGAACTAGAAAGTGCTAATCACACCACACCCAGAGTTGTGTATGAGAGTGTGGTGAGGGAACAGAAACTAGTAGGAAAAATTTCCTGAGAACTTAAATGGCTTAAACTATTTGATCTTCATCTGAAGGGAACTGAATTGGGTGCAGAGGGACTTGGAATACCAGCTGCCAGTAGGCAGACAATGGAAAACTGGGGAAGAAGTAAAGGACAACAACATTCACAGAAGGACACCCTAGGAGGTGAAGCCCTCAGGCAGCCTAATTATAGACTGAGTCTTGGGCTTTGCAATGTGGTCCTGGGACAATTACCTCCTTCTTTGCCCAGATGGAGAAACATGAAAAGACACTATTTTCGGTACCAGCTAGCAACACAAGTTGGCAGCTTGGTAGATGGCCTGATGCAGACCAGCATCACAGAGACAGGGAAACAGACACTGAGAGGTTAGTTCATCTCAGCCCAGAAATAGACACAGGGTCGGAAGTTGTATCCTTTGCTTATATACAGTTTGTTGTTTAGTTTGATCCCTACCAAAATTACCACCTTTGCTAAGTATCCAGAACTCCTGATGAACTACTGGGCAAATTGTACCATTGGCAATATTGGTTTTTAGTAACACCCCTCACTTCTCTTTTAGTTTCCCTTGCCCCTTTCCTGGTACTCCTGATTCATCCTACACTTAACCTAGATGTTGTCCTCAAAAAGCTAGTGCCAGTTGGCTGTCAATGAACTCTCAATAAGAATTGTCTATTAATTGCCGAATTGTCTAGTAATGGCTTACAGTATTCCCTTTCACAGAGGTTCTTTCCTCCCCTTTTTTTCTTTCCATTTTTGCAAGACACTCCTGAAGACTAGAAAGTCTTCCATAGACAAGTAAATTAAATCTTAAATGAAATTTCAGATGCCATGAAAGGGAATGAAGGAAATATTTCATGTAAGGGACTCACCCAATAATTTTTAATCATACTACCTAGGCTCCTTTAAGGCCAACTCTGTGGTAAGCGGAGCAGTTAGATATTTATTATATATATATATATATATATATATATATACTATTGGCAGGAAATATTATTGGCATATTCTTTTCTCCTTATCTGACATCTGGTTGTTTGTTATGTGCATTATCACATTTAATACTCAAAACAATCATATGGGGCTTCCCTGGTGGCGCAGTGGTTGCGCGTCCGCCTGCCGATGCAGGGGAACCGGGTTCGCGCCCCGGTCTGGGGGGATCCCACGTGCCGCGGAGC
>NC_041234.1:86896637-86906289 GCF_002837175.3 Physeter macrocephalus | reverse complement strand
CGCAACGGGAGAGGCTGCAGCAGGGGGAGGCCCGCATACCACAAAAAAAAAAACAAAAAAAAACAAAAAAAAACAATCATATGTGGCCTGTGCTGTTATGACTTCCCCCATTAATAGATGAGTAAATTAAAATCTGAAAAGGTTAAGGAATTAGATGAGAGCATACAGATAGTAATTGGCAGAGCTGACACTGAAACCCAGGTTGTCTCTGGAGTTAGTATTCTTAAAACTACTTTCTACTGCCTATTGGGAAGTAGAAATGAAAAAGAGTTTTGAGTGTCGTTGACCTCAAGCCACTTATAATGGAAAAGGCAGGGTCCTTCCTGGGTTCATGAAGTATTATGCTTTCTCTGGTCACCATCTCCTGTATTCATGTGTCCCATGGGCTGAGGGCACCCTACATCTTACTTTCTAAGAATACTCAGGACACTTCCTATTGCCACTGTTCCAGACCCTTGCAGAAGGGCAGAAGGGCAGGAGGGAACTGCAGGGTTAGTGCATACATTGCTCAGCTTCCCTGAGATCACAAGCAATGAGAATTTTGTGTCTATTCTCCTCTCTCTCCCCATCTCATTCTCTAATCTCCTTTCATGCATGGTAGCATTGACCAGTGTTAACCTCTGGCCAAAGAATGTCAATTTTTCTAATGTTATGAGAGCTATTGATTCCAAGGCTCATAAAGTCCTGGAGGATCCCTGTTGTCAAGAATGGATCATTAACTCTTCACATATCTAGTGAAGGACTGCTAGATTAAATTTCTCATTAAGTATGCAGAGGTCAAAGACTTTGGAATAAGCAACAAGATGCCCTCAATTTATGGATGGATGTTAATGAGCTGTTCCATTGCCACTGGGGGAAATGGACCAATTTCTCATCCTACAGATGCTGGAGAGGATTTCTTATCCCCTTTGTACTAATATAAACATACTCAAGAAATTCTATCTCAGATCCCTCTCAGCCAATCATGCTTCCCATCTTTACAAGCCCATTAAAAATAGGGACCATCCATCACTGTAGGAAAGCTATTCATGGAGAAGCAAAGGAAGCAGAGGAAGTGGAGAACACAGATTCCAAATTTAACCTGGAATTTTCAGATAGGTTTCATATAAGCTCCTGCAACCAGAACTTATAGCCAAAATAAGTAATGGGCTAAGGCAGACAAAATATTCCTCTGATGCCCTGATACTAATACCTAAAAACTCTTCCTTTAGAGATAGGTTCATTATTGGGGGGTTTATTTAAGGCTACAGCAGCTATTAAAATACAAATATCCTACGGTTAGGAGTATGGTGATTATAAAGTCATGATGTTCTAAGGTGTTTATGGCAATCACTCTTGTTGCTTAATTGTAGTGTTTAATATGGTGGAATATTTGATGTGGATAAGTCCAAAGAGGCCTTCTATTTCAATCTTTCACTCAGCTCACCAATCTCCTCTACAATGTTCCTGACAGATAGGGTTCCAAGAGATGACTGGGAACTCTCTACTTTCCAAGGCAGCCCACTTTGCCACAGGTGTTTCAAATTGAGTCCAGAGTGACCTCTCTAGAAGCTCTACTCCTTAGCATTGGTGCAGTCCCCTAGACCCTCAATCTGAAATTAAAGCAAATAACACCCCCCTCTCCCTAGCCTTTTACATGAAGGAAAATAGTGTTGACAGATGTGAAATCTCCTAATTTTTAAGTGCTGGCAACTAATTTGAAAGTCTCCAAACTACTCAGTGGAGAGAAATTGGAACCCTATGCATTACTGGTAAGGGTGTAAAATGGTACAACCACTGTGTTAAACTGTATAGCAGTTCCTCAAAAAATTTAGCACAGAAT
Organism: Physeter macrocephalus; assembly: GCF_002837175.3. Taxonomy (NCBI): domain Eukaryota; kingdom Metazoa; phylum Chordata; class Mammalia; order Artiodactyla; family Physeteridae; genus Physeter; species Physeter macrocephalus. The sequence continues at coordinate 86,904,467 of NC_041234.1, read as the reverse complement.
TACCATATGATCCAGCAATTCCACCTCTGGGTGTATACCCAAAGGAATTTAAAGTAGGGATTCAAAGATATATTTGTACACCCATGTTCATAGGAGCATTATTCACAATAGCCAAAAGGTGGAAATAACCCATATGTTCATCAACAGATGAGTGGATGAACAAAATGTGGTATATCCATACAATGGAATGTTAATCAGCCTTAATAAGGAAGGAAATTCTAACACATGCTACAACACGGATGAACTTTGAAAACATTAAGGTAAGAGAAATATACCAGAGACAACAGGACAAATATTTTATTATATAATTTATATGAGGTACCTAGAGTAATCAAATTCATAGATACAGAAAGCAGAACAGTAGCTGCCAGGGGCTGTAGGGAGCAGGGAATGGGGAGCTATTTTTTAATGGGTACAGAGTTTCACTTTTCGAAGATGAGAAAGTTCTGGAGTTGGATGGTGGTGATGGTTGCCCAACAATGTGAATATCCTTTATGTCACTGAAGTGTACACTTACTAATGGTTAAAACAGTAAATTTTATGTAATATAGATTTACCACTTCAAAAAATGGTGAAATCTGAACAAATATGGAGCTTAATAGTAAAAAATACTCAACGGTACAAGTAAAACATGTCTACATTGCACCAAGAACTGGACCCAGGTAACTAACTGAGGCCTAGCCAACACCAAGTATAATAGACTTTATCACCTCTCTTGATCTAGATCAGGGATTTTAATAAGCAGACTTATTCTCATACTAAGACGATAACACTTTCTCAGTGTTACACTGTGAAAGGAATTGCTCCAAGCACCATTCATTTATTAACTCATTTACTCCTCCCAACAATCTTGTGAAGTGATTGTTATTAGCCTTATTTTATTGAGGAAGAAACTGAAGTCTGCCAACAGCATTATGTGGCTTCTAAAACATTCAATACATAGTAAGATTGTGGTCCACTACAAACTTCCAGATATGTTTTTCCTTTCCATGTACTTCTGTATAGTCAGTTTTCCCCCATTGCCATGATTATTCTGTTTTCTGTTTTACTGGCTATTTCTCCCAACTTGGAATAAAGACATAGAAGTGAGCTTATCAGGTTTTCCTATAGGAAAAACTTACTGAAGCCAGCAAATATTGCTACTCACATAGCTAATATATCCCCACTCCAGGGTCATTTGGCACCTAAAGCCAACATTGGGCTAGGGGTTGGGGTGTGGTGAGCCGGTTTAAACCCACATTGTAGGCCGATTTATTCATTTATGCATCACTGTAATTAAATGTAGCAGCTCCTATGTAAGTAGATTTCAGTAGGGAGAGATAATCTTGGTTGAACTTGGAAAGGAAAACATCCACTGATCAAATGAGGGACACTGAAAGGTGAGTAGTGGAAGTACTGAACACTGAATATCTCACTAGCTATTCTGCCTCAGCCCCCTCACCCCTTGCCAATTTGTTTGCACTTCAACTTTGCCACTAGCAACCAACTCTCAGAACCTCAGCTGAGTCCTCTCCCAGTGCTAGTTTATGAGATTATGGAGAGATTACTCAAAACCCCAGCATCGGTGTCTGGAAAGAAGAACCAAAACAGCAAGAGATCAGGGAAGCATTTTAGGTGAAGAATGCCCAAAGGACCTGGGATGTTAGTTTGGAAAAGAGAATGTTTAGTGCCACTAGGCCTTGTTTCTAACAGAATAGCAGTAGCAATGATTGTACTCAATGCCAAGAACTGATCTAATAAGCCCTGCCTACACATCACTTCATTTAATCTTCACAAAAACTCCATAAAGAAGGTACTATTGTTATCCTTAGTTTACAAGTGAGATCATTTTAGGTTAAGATAGGGTAAGTTAACACAGGGAGTAGGTAGTAAAGTTTACCACACTACCTGATTATACACTCCCTGTTCACTGCTATCACCAAACCTTGTTTGTTTCTTTCACAGTAATTCCTACAATTTGTATTTTGTTGTTGTCCATTCCCTAACTAGATGCTAAACTTTAAAGGGACAAGAACCATATCTAGTATTGTTCCACATTAAATCTCCACAGCCTAGCATGGTGCCTATATATTACTTAGCACTCAGTAAACACGGGAGGGAGGGAAGCAAAGAAGAAGGGAGAAACTAAAACCCAGGCAGATTTAACTCCAGAGCCTGTGGTCTTAACTACTAAATGACACTGCTGAATTGTTGTAGGCTGCCAGCACCAAATTTTGGCCAATACTCTGGTTCAGTCATCTGCAAAGTTCACAATAAACCCAGATCCATGTGCTGTTTCAAAGCAGCCAAATCAACAGCAGACACAGCTTATCAGACAGTCTATTAAATGCTGTCTTACTCTGTTTGCCACCCCCATGGTCCAGTTCTAGGCAGCACTGTTCTAACTGCAATACACATTCTAACAAATCGTCCTACCATGTAGGGCTGACCCGGGTTGTGGTTCACACGAGCAGCTCCAAAATTTTCTTGAGAAGCAAATATGCCAATGCACTTTTCCCGCACTGCAGCAGCCTCGGTACAAGAATCATCTATTTCACCCTCTGTCCCTCTGTTTTAATTAGTCCTCTTTCTAAGCTCCTCAGTGGCTTTGCTATGAAAAACCGTTAAAATTAAAAGAACGTTTTCATGATTAAATCCCCTCCCTGCACTTCCAAACCTTCAGTTGTCTATTTATGACTGTGAGATTCATTTTACCAAGTTCTATTTCTAGGCCACTAATATCATCTCATGCAGAGAGAAAGATGTATTCAGCATTCCATGTGGTGTCATTTTCTGAAGGGGGTGAAGTCTCGTCTCCAAGGCCTTCCTATTCTTTTTTTACAGAGTTTTAGAATACATAAACCAACTGTTTTGAAGAAATAGCTCCCTTATGTCCTTGCCATTCCTATTACTGGTTTCTAATGGTGAAAAGTGAATGTATATCCCATGACATAGTGAAGACAATTCTCAAGGAAAAATAACTCTCCTTCAGGGAAAACTTGATGTTCTCTAGGACTTGGTGAAATCCAAGCTAAAATGCAAATTTTTTTTCTCAAGTTCTCCCAGGAGCTGAAAAATCGAAGACCTGCTACCAAAAGGCTTTTTCCTCCTTGGATGTGATACCCTGAAACCTATCTGAAAATGTCAATTGAAACTTTAGCAAATGCAAATCAACTGACTAGAGTCAGTGGTTTGTGTTGCTCTCTTTGTAAAATCCCCACTGGCTTAGGAGACCTCAGTTGAATCCGGGAAGAAAAGACACAGGGATTTTAGATCTTTAGGAAAGTTATCAACATGAATTTTGGATAAGATATAATGAAAATGTAGTAATGTACAAGAAACTAAAATATTAGCTCTGTATGTCAATATCTTCAATGTTCTTATTATCGCTGAACTAACTCATACAGAATCTGTCATGACTGCATGTTTGTAATACAATCCGAGTTACTTCATATACTACAGCTTAGATATAATAAAAGCTATCATTAAAAAGCACTTAATATACATCAGGCACTATGCCTTGTGTTTTCATTTTTTCAATTACTCGATCTTCACAAGAACTATACAACACAGGTACTACTATTATTCTCATTTTATACATGGGGAAGCTGAGGTACAGAGAAGTAACTAACATGCTCCATGATCACAGAGCTCATAACTAACACAGCTGAGATTACAACACAGGTCTCTCTTCCTCCAAATATCACTCTCTTAGCCACTATCCTATAATACCTCTCAGATAAAACAAGAAGTAGGGTTTAAGAGGGCTAGGTGAAAAAAACAATAGCATAAAATGATCATGATTGGGCTGTTTCAACAGTAAAACAAACTCTAAGAATCTCCTTATTCCAGAGATTGGTTTAAGATGGCAGAGTAGAAAGACATGCTCTCACTCCCTCTTGCAAGAGCACCGGAATCACAACTAACTGCTGAACAATCATCAACAGGAACAAACAGGAACTCACCAGAAAAGATACCCCACACCCAAAGACAAAGGAGAAGGCACAATGAGATGGTAGGAGGGTTGAAATCAAAATAAAATCAAATCCCATAACTGCTGGGTGGGTGGCTCACAAACTGGAGAACACCTATACCACAGAAGTCCACCCACTGCAGTGAACGTTCTGAGCCCCACATCAGGCTTCCCAACCTGGGGGTCCAGCAACGGGAGGAGAAATTCCTAGAGAATCAGACTTTGAAGGCTAGCGGGATTTGATTGGAGGACTTCGACAGGACTAAGGGAAACAGAGACTCCACTCTTGGAGGGCACACACACAGTAGTGTGTGCAAAGGGACCCAGAGGAAGGAGCAGTAACACCATAGGAGACTGAACCAGACCTACCTGCCAGTGTTGGAGTCCCCTGCAGAAGCGGGGGGTGGCTGTGTCTCACTGTGAGGACAAGGACACTGGCAGCAGAAGTTCTGGGAAGTACTCCTTGGCGTGAGCCCTCCCAGAGTTGGCCATTAGCCCCACCAAATAGCCCATGTAGGCTCTAGTGTTGGGTCGCCACAGGCCAAGCAACCAACAGGGAGGGAATACAGCCCCACCCATCAGCAGACAAGTGGATTAAAGTTTTACTGAGCTCTACCCACCAGAGCAACAGCCAGCTCTACCTACCACCAGTCCCTCCCATCAGGAAACTTGCACAAGCCTCTTAGATAGCCTCATCCACAAGAGGGCAGACAGCAGAAGCAAGAAGAACTACAATGCTGCAGCCTGTGGAACAAAAACCACATTCACAGAAAGACAGACAAGGTGAAAAGGCAGAGGGCTATGTACCAGATGAAGGAACAAGAAAAAAACGTGGAAAAAGAACTAAATGAAGTGGAGTTAGGCAAACTTCCAGAAAAAGCATTCAGAATAAAGATAGTGACGATGATCCAGGACCTCAGAAAAAGAATGGAGACAAAGATCGAGAAGATGCAAGAAATGTATTACAAAGACCTAGAAGAATTAAAGAACAAACAAACAGAGGTGAACAATACAATAAATGAAATGAAAAATACACCAGAAGGAATCAATAGCAGAATAACTGAGGCAGAAGAACTCATAAGTGACCTGGAAGACAGAATGGTGGAATTCACTGCTACGGAACAGAATAAAGAAAAAAGAATGAAAAGAAATGAAGACAACCTAAGAGACTTCTGGGACAACATTAAATGTAACAACATTCGCATTATAGGGGTCCGAGAAGGAGAAGAGAGAGAGAAAATATTTGAAGAGATTACACATGAAAATTTCCCTAACATGGGAAAGGAAATGGCCACCCAAGTCCAGGAAGCTCAGAGAGTCCCATACAGACTAAACTCAAGGAGAAACATGCTGAGACACACAGTAATCAAACTGACAAAAATTAAAGACAAAGAAAAATTATTGAAAGCAGCAAGGGAAAAACAACAAATAACATACAAGGGAACTCCCATAAGGTTAACAGCTGAGTTCTCAGCAGAAACTCTACAGGCTAGAAGGGAGTAGCATGACATATTTAAAGTGATGAAAGGGAAGAACCTACGACCAAGATTACTCTACCCAGCAAGGATCTCATTCAGATTCAATGAAGATATCAAAAGCTTTACAGACAAGCAAAAGCTAAGAGAATTCACCACCACCAAACAGTCTCTACAACAAATGCTAAAGGAACTTCTCTAAGTGGGAAACACAAGAGAAGAAAAGGACCTACAAAAACATACCAAAAACAATAAAGAAAATTGTAATAGGAACATACATACCGATAATTACCTTAAACGTGAAAGGATTAAATGCGCCAACCAAAAGACACAGGCTCACTGAATTGATAAAAAAACAAGACCCATATATATGCTGTCTACAAGAGACCTACTTCAGACCTAGGGACACATAAAGACTGAAATTGAGGGGATGGAAAAAGATATTCCATGCAAATGGAAATCAAAAGAAAGCTGGAGGAGCAATACTCTTATCAGATAAAATAGATTTTAAAATAAAGAATGTTACAAGAGACAAGGAAGGACACTACATAATGATCAAGGGACCAATCCAAGAAGAAGATATAACAATTATAAATAGATATGCATCCAACATAGGACACCTCAATACATAAGGCAACAACTAACAGCTATAAAAGAAGAAATTGACAGTAACACAATAATAGTGGGGGACTTTAACACCTCACTTACACCAATGGACAGATCATCCAAACGGAATATTAATAAGGAAACACAGGCTTTAAATGACACCATAGACCAGACAGATTTAATTGATATTTATAGGACATTCCATCCAAAAACAGCAGATTACACTTTCTTCTCAAGTGCGCATGGAACATTCTCCAGGATAGATCACATCTTGGGTCACAAATCAAGCCCCAGTAAATTTAAGAAAATTGAAATCATATCAAGCATGTTTTCTGACCACAACGCTATGAGATTAGAAATCAATTGCAGGGAAAAAAGCGAAAAAAACAAAACACATGTCGGCTAAACAATACGTTACTAAATAACCAAGAGATCACTGAGAAAATCAAAGAGGTAATCAAAAAACACCAAGAGACAAATAACAATGAAAACACGATGATCCAAAACCTATGGGATGCAGCAAAAGCAGTGCTAAGAGGGAAGTTTATAGCAATACAATCCTACCTCAAGGAACAAGAAAAATCTAAAATAAACAATCTAACCTTACACCTAAAGGAACTAGAGAAAGAAGAACAAACGAAACCCAAAGTTAGCAGAAGAAATCATAAAGATCAGAGCAGAAATAAATGAAATAGAAACAAAACAATAGCAAAGATCAATAAAACTAAAAGCTGGTTCTTTGACAAGATAAGCAAAATTGATAAACCATTAGCCAGACTCATCAAGAAAAAGAGGGAGAGGACTCAAATCAATAAAATTAAAAATGAAAAAGGAGAAGTTACAACAGACACTGCAGAAATACAAAGCACCCTAAGAGACTACTATAAGCAAATCTATGCCAATAAAATGAACAACCTGGAAGAAATGGACAAATTCTTACAAGTGTATAACCTTCCAAGACTGAACCAGGAAGAAATAGAAAATATGAACAGACTAATCACAAGTAATGGAATTGAAACTGTGATTAAAAATCTTCCAACAAACAAAAGTCCAGGGCCAGATGGTTTCATGGGTGGATTCTATCAAACATTTAGAAAAGAGCTAACGCCCATCCTTCTCAAACTCTTCCAAAAAATTGCAGAGGAAGGAACACTCCCAAACTCATTCTATGAGGCCACCATCACCCTGACACGAAAACCAGACAAAGATACTAAAAAAAAAAGAAAATTACAGACCAATATCACCGATGAATATAGATGCAAAAATCGTCAACCAAATACTAGCAAACAGAATCCAACAGCACATTAAAAGGATCATACACCACGATCAAGTGGGATTTATCCCAGGGATGCAAGGATTCTTCAATATACGCAAATCAATCAATGCAATACACCATATTAACAAACTGAAAAATAAAAACCATATGATCATCTCAATAGATGCAGAAAAAGCTTTTGACAAAATTAAACACCATTCATGATAAAAACTCTCCAGAAAGTGGACATAGAACGAACCTACCTCAACATAACGCCGTATATGACAAACCCACAGCAAACATCATTCTCAATGGTGAAAAACTGAAAGCATTTCCTCTAAGGTCAGGAACAAGACAGGATGTCCACTCTCACCACTATTATTTAACATAGTTTTGGAAGTCCTAGCCATGGCAATCAGAGAAGAAAAATAAATAAAAGGAATACAAACCAGAAAAACAAGAAGTAAAGCTGTCACTGTTTGCAGAGGACATGATACTATACATAGAGAATCCTAAAGATGCCACCAGAGCTAATCAATGGA
>NC_041234.1:86879953-86896550 GCF_002837175.3 Physeter macrocephalus | reverse complement strand
ATTCCTATACACTAATGATGAAAAATCTGAAAGAGAAATCAAGGAAACACTCGGATTTTATCACTGCAACAAAAAGAATAAAAGACCTAGGAATAAACCTACCTAGGGAGACAAAAGACCTGTATGCAGAAAACTATAAGACACTGATGAAAGAAACTAAAGATGACACAAACAGATGGAGAGATATGTCACATTCTTGGATTAGAAGATTCAATATTGTGAAAATGACTATACTACCCAAAGCAATCTACATATTTAATGCAATCCCTATCAAATTACCAATGGCATTTTTTACAGAACAGAAGAAAAAATCTTAAAATTTGTATGGAGATCACAGAAGACCCCGAATAGCCAAAGCAGTCTTGAGGGAAAAAACGGAGCTGGAGGAATCAGACTCCCTGACTTCAAACTATACTACAAGCTACAGTAATCAAGGCAATATGGTACTGGCACAAAAACAGAAATATAGATCAATGGAACAGGATAGAAAGCCCAGAGATAAACCCACGCACCTATGGTCAACTAATCTATGACGGAGGAGGGAAGGATATACAATGGAGAAAAGAGAGTCTCTTCAATAAGTGGTGCTGGGGAAACTGGACAGCTACATGTAAAAGAATGAAATTAGAACACTCCCTAACACCATACACAAAAATAAACTCAAAATGGATTAGAGACCTAAATGTAAGAGTGGACACTATAAAACTCTTAGAGGAAAACATAGGAAGAACACTCTGACATAAATCACAGCAAGATCATTTTCATCCACCTCCTAAAGAAATAGAAATAAAAACAAAAATAAACAAATGGGACCTAATGAAACTTAAAAGCTTTTGCACAACAAAGGAAACTACAAATAAGATGAAAAGACAACCCTCAGAATGGGAGAAAATATTTGCAAACAAATCAATGGACAAAGGATTAATCACCAAAATATATGAACAGCTCATGCAGCTCAATATTAAAAAAACAAACAACCCAATCCAAAAATGGGCAGAAGACCTAATAGACATTTCTCCAAAGAAAACATATAGATGGCCAAGATGTACATGGAAAGCTGCTCAACATCCATACGACCCAGCAATCCCACTACTGGGCATTTACCCTGAGAAAACCATAATTGAAAAAGAGTCATGTACTACAGTGTTCATTGCATCTCTATTTACAATAGCCAGGACATGGAAGCAACCTAAGTGTCCATCGAGAGATGAATGGATAAAGAAGATGTGGCACATATATACATGGAATATTACTCAGCCATAAAAAGAAACGAAATTGAGTTATTTGTAGTGAGGTGGATGGACCTGGAGTCTGTCATACAGAGTGAAGTAAGTCAGAAGGAGAAAAACAAATACCATATGGAATCTAAAAAATAATGGTTATGAAGAATCTAAGGGCAGCACGGGAATAAAGACGCAGACCTACTAGAGAATGGACTTGAGGACACGGGGAGGGGGAAGGGTAAGCTGGGACAAAGTGAGAGAGTGGCATGGATTTATATATACTACCAAATATAAAATAGATAGCTAGTGGGAAGCAGCCGCATAGCACAGGTAGATCAGCTCGGTGCTTTGTGACCACCTAGAGGGGTGGGATAGGGAGGGTGTGAGGGAGGGAGACGCAAGAGGGAAGAGATATGGGGATATATGTATATGTATAGCTGATTCACTTTGTCCTAAAGCAGAAACTAACACACCATTGTAAAGCAATTATACTCTTATAAAGATGTTAAAAATAATTTGCAGAAGATTAGTCCTGGGGCTGGTTGTAGAGGAGGGCAAGAGAGAAATAGGGAAAAGTATTAAGGAGACCATTATAATAGTTCAGTTGAGCGATGATGATTACTAACTAGAGTGGTAATAGGGAAGACTGAGAAACAGATATATGTGGGATATACTTTTAGAGGTAAAGTTGAGAGCATTTGATGTTGAATTGAATGTGAGTTATGAACGAAAAAGAGAAATCAAGGATGATTCTTGTGTTTTAGGTTTAGACATTTGGGTGAATTGTAGTACCATTAAGTGAGATGAAAAATACTATGTAATGAACACATATGTTTGACCAGGGCAGAGGAGGGGACTAGGGGACAGAATCAACTGAATTATTTTTTGAGCATATTATGTTTGCTATACCTATTAGACATCCAAGAGATATCACGAAGCCAGTTGGAGATGGGTGTCTGAACTACTAGGGAGATATAACTTTGGGAGTCATCAGCGCAGAGACAATAGAAAAGCCATAAAACTAAATGAGATTACCTGTTTAATGAATATAGATAGAAAACAGAAGGCATGAGACAATTAAATGCTGGGGAACCCTGAATTTTAGAAGACAGAGAAAAAGGGAGCTAACAAAATAACAGAAAAACACTCTGTCAGGTAGGAGAAAAAACAGGAGAGTGTGGTATCATGAAATTCTGGAGGAAAAAAGTGTTTCTGAATGCAGGGTGTGGTCGCCTGTGTCAAAAGTTTCTGAGGGATAGAGTAAGATAAAGACAGAGAACTGATGGTGGAATTTCAGTCTTCGGCCAATAAATAGAAAAATTTAGGGAGGAGCAACTCATTACAGTCTTCCCACTCTTTCTGAAATACTGTCACTTGGCTAGTCGCCTACTTTGTAGAGGTATCAGAACAGCCACAGGCCAAAGAAGACCACATAAAAGAACTAGAGAGGAAGTTATCGAGAAACCATTGCAAACAAACATCTTCTTGCCAACTGTTGCTTAAAACTGTCGCTGGGAATGAGATCTGGCCCTGTAAAATTTAACAGATCAAGTCTTTGATCTGGCATTGGTGGGGGATAAAGGCAAAAACATGACCACAGATGTGCCTAGAGAAAGATGTACTTCCTCTACCACCCCAGGAGAAGACCAAGAGTCAATAAAGAGAGATTCAAAATGTGCGGAGGGAACTGCCAATATTAACCCTGTGCAAAAACATTGAAATCCTTTCAGCAGAAAGATGTGTAGGGAATTTAAAACCACTATCTAAATTTAAAGAGGAAATCCTACAAGCTCCAGTCCCTAATGAATATTGCAACATGTAATCATCACATCATCCTTTGATGCACTGCTTATCTTGCTGGCCCATGTTTAACCAGCTCTTTCTCCATTGACGTGGTTTTTTCTCCACTATATATCTTTTAACACGTGGTAGAGATAAGGCTTCTGATCCAAACTGGTGAAATAGACTTATCTTACCACTGGACATTCAATACTGGCTAGTTTAAAAATAAATGGTCCTTCTATAACTGTTGATCTAAGTCCCTCATGTTAAAGTTAATGCAGATCAATTCACTCTTTGCAGTGTGAAGGGGTTTTGTGTGTGTGTGTGTGTGTGTGTGTCTATGCACGTACATGTGCATCTATGAATCTAAGCACATGGTATATTTACGAAATGAGTTATTCAGGATGATCAATTCAGTTGTATTTACCTCCATTAAAGGACCTAGAATGTGATTTAAATTTTATTTTGTATAAATATTTTTTGAAAATTATTGTGTTCTTTTTTTAAGTAAAATACATTTGTATAGTTTCAACATTTTTTTCCTTAAGTATATTAAGAATGTCATTTCATGACCTCTTAGGTCAGACATGGCTTCTTAATGACCTCTTAGGTCATCAAGAACCTCAATTATACAAGGATGTTTTGAGGGAGTATAATTTGCATGCCACTTTGCCAAAGGGCCCCTAGAGCCCTGTGCTTTGGGAGTTATGTCCACCTAATTAAATTGTATCCCTCCTCCCCTCATGTCAACTTTCATATTGTACTGCTTTAAGTGAATCTGCCTGAGGAAATCCCTCTCCCTCTTAATTAGTAACAATCTTGGAAACCAGGTTCAGGAAGCTGTTAGAAATATGAGAAAAATAAAAGTAAATAAATATCAGCAAGGTTGTAGGATACAAGAGCAATGCAGAAAAATCCATCACATTTTTTATACTAACAATGAACACATAGAAACTAAAATTAAAAACACAATGCCATTTACCATTGCCTCAGTGAAAATGAGCTACTAAGGTATACACTTAAAAATATGTACATGATATGCATATTAAATTTACAAAATGCTGATGAAAAATCAAAGAAAACCTACTCAATGGCGAGACATACCATGTTCATGGATTGAAAGACTCAACATAGTAAAGATTTTCCCCAAATTAAGTTGGGTTTAAGCAACTCCAATCAAAATCATAGCAAGATTATCTGAGACATAGACAAGGTTATTCTAAAATTTATATGGAAAGGCACAAATCCTAGAATAGCTAAAACAACCTTGACAAAGAAGAATAAAGTGAGAGAAATCATCCTACCTGATATTAAGGCTTACTATATAGCTAAAGTAATCAAGATGTGTTGTATTGGTGGAGGGATAGACATATCAATCAATGGATCATAACATAGAAGCCAAAAATACACCCACGCAAATATGCCCAAATGATTTTTGACAGAGATACAAGAGCAATTCAATGGAGGAAGAGTAGCCTTTTCAACAAATGGTACTAAAGTACCTGGACACTTGTAGGCATAAAAATGAGCCTTGACCTAAACCTCACACCTCATACAGAAGATTTCTCAAAATGAATGATGGACTTAAACATGAAACTAAAGCTACTTTTTTAAGAAAAAAATAGAAAATTTTTAGGTTCTAGGGATAGGCAATAATTTCTTAGCCTTGATACTAAAAACATGATCCAGAAAAGGAAAACTGAATAACTAGACTTGTCTAAAATTTAAAACACTTGCTCCATGAAAGACTCTGTTAAGAGAATGAAAAAGGCAAGTTATAGATAAGGAGAAAATATTTGCAACACATATATCTGACAAAGGGTTAATATCTAGAATGCGTAAAGAACTCTCAAAACTCATTAGAAAAAAAAAAATCCAAGTACAAAATAGGCAAAAAACATGAAGAGATATTTCCATAAAGGGGATATAAGGATGTCAAATAGGCACAGAAAAAGACACAGGCATACTTCATTTTAATGCACTTCACAGATGCTGTGATTTTTACAAATCGAAGGTTTGTGGCAATGCTGCATCAAACAAGTCTACAGGCACCATTTTCCAACAGCATTTGCTCATTTTGTGACTCTGTGTCACATTTTGTTAATCCCCAAAATTTATTTCAAACTTTTATTATTATTATACTTATTAAGCTAATCTGTGATCAGTGATATTTGATGTTACTATTGTAGTTGTTTTGGGGCGCCACGAACCACACTCATATAAGAAGGTGAACTTAACTGACAATCGTTGTGTGTGTTCTGACCACTACACTGACAGGCCATTCCCCCATTACTCTCCCTCTTCTCAGGCCTCCCTATTCCTCCCTAAAACAATATTAAAATTAGGCTAATTAATAACACTACAGTGGTCTCTAAGTTTTCAAGTGAAAGGAAAAGTCACATCTCTTACCTTAATTTAAAAGCTAGAAATGATTAAGCTTAGTGAGGAAGGCATGTTGAAAGCTGAGACAGCCCAAAGCTAGGCCTCTTGTGCTAGTTAGCTAAGTTGTGGATGCAAAGGAAAAGTTCTTGAAAGATGTTAAAAGTGCTACTCCAGTGAACACATGAATGATAAGAAAGTGAAACAGCCTTATTGCTGATATAAAGCTTTAGTGGTCTATATAGATTAAATCTACCACAACATTCCCTTAAGCCAAAGCCCAATACAGAGCAAGGCCAAATTTTAGGTCCTTTAATGGCCCTAACTCTCTTCAATTCTATGAAGGCTGAGCGAGGTGAGGAAGCTGCAGAAGAAAAGTTTGAACCTAGCAGAGGTTGGTTCATGAGGTTTGAGGAAAGAAGGTGTTTCCATAACATAAAAGTGCAAAGTGAAGCAGCAAGTGCTGATGTAGAAGATACAGCAAGTTATCCAGGAGATCTAGCTAAGAAAATTTATGAAGACAGCTACACTAAACAACGGATTTTTGATGTAGGTGAAACAGTCTAATATTGGAAGAGGATGCCATCTAGGACTTTCATAGCTAAAGAGAAGAAGTCAATGCCTGGCTTCAAAGCTTCAAAGGACGGGTTAACTCTCTTGTTAGGGGTTAATGCAGCTGGGGACTTAAACTTGAAAAGCCAATGCTCATTTACCATTCTGAAAATCCTAGGGCCCTTAAAAAACATGCTAAATCTACTCTGCCTGTGCTCTATAAATGGAACAACAAAGCCTGGATGAAAGCACATCTGTTTACAACGTAGTTTATCAAATATTTTAAGCCCACTGTTGAGAGATACTGCTTAGAAAAAGAAGATTCCTTTCAAAATACTACTGCTATTGACAATGCACCAGGTTACCCAAGAGCTCTGATGGAAATGTGCAATGAGATTAATGTTGTTTCCCTGCCTGTTAATACAGCATCCATACTGCACCCCATGGATCGAGGAGTCATTTCAACTTTCAAGTCTTATTATTTAAGAAAGGCATTTCATAAGGTGATAGCTGCCATAGATAGTGATTCCTCTGATGGATCTGGGCAAAGTAAATTGAAACTTTCTGAAAAGGATTCACCATTCCAGAAGCCATTAAGAACTTTGGTGATTCATGGGAAGAGGGCAAAATATCAACATTAACAGGAGTTTGGAAGAAGTTGATTCCAACCCTCATGAATGACTTTGAGGGGTTCAAGACTTCAGTGGAGGAAGTCACTGCAGATGTGGTGGAAATAGCAAGAGAACTAGAATTGGAAGGGGAGCCTGAAGATGGGACTGAATGTCTGCAATTTTATGATAAAACTTCAATGGATGATGAGTTGCTTTTTATGGATGAGCAAAGAAAGTGGTTTCTTGAGATGGAATCTACTCCTAGTGAAGACGTTGTGAAGATTGTTGAAATGACAACAAAGGATTTAGAATATTACATAAACTTAGTTGGTAAAGCAGCAACAGGGTTTGAGAGGAATGACTGTAATTTTGAAAGAAGTTCTATGCAGGTAAAATGCTAGTAAATAGTATTGCATTCTACAGAGAAATCGTTCATGAAAGGAAGAGTCAATCAATGTGGAAAACTTCATTGTTGTCTTATTTTAAGAAATTGCCAGAGCCACCCCAACCTTGAGCAACCACCATCCTGATCAGTCAGCAGCCATCAACACAGAGGCAAGACCTTCCACCAGAAAAAAGACTATGACTATTGAAGTCTCAGATGACTGTTAGCATTTTTTAGCAATAAAATCATTTGGGGTATGTACATTGTTTTTTCAGACATAATGCTATTACACACTCAGTAGACTACAGTACAATGTAAACATAACTTTTATATGCACTGGGAAACCAAAAAATCATGTGACTCACTTTATTTTAATTTTTGCTTTATGGTGGTGGTCTGGAACTGAACCTGCAGTATCTCTGAGATATACCTATATTTAGCATCATTTACCATCAGAGAGATGAAACTTAAAACCACAGTGATATATTATGACACACCTATTAGAAATGCTAAAATAAAAAATAGAGACAACACCAAATGCTGGAGAGTATGCAGAGGAATAAGATCATTCATATATTGTCATTGGGAATTTAAATGGTACAGCCACTCTGGAAAACAGTTTGGCAGTTTTTTTATAAAACTAAACACACAACTACCATATGACCCCAGTGGCTGCACATCTGAGCATTTATCCCAGAGAACTAAAATTTCCATGTACACAAAAACATATACACAGATATCAATAGCAGCTTTATTCACTTGCAAAAACTGGATTCAACCCAGAGGTCTTTGGACAGTAAATGATTAAATGATTAAACAAACCATGTTACACCCATACCATGGAAAACTACTCAGCAGTAAAAAGGAAAAAACCATTTGTAGAAGCAAGGCTTGGATAAATCTCTAGAAAATTATGCTGAGTGGAAAAAAACGAGCCAATCACTAAAGTTTAACATACTGCATGATTCCATTTATATAACTTTTAAAAATGATAGAGTTACAGAAATGGAGAATAGATTTGTGATTGCCAGGGGTTAAGAACAGGTTTGGGGGGGGTTCTGTAGAGAGGTGAGTTTGCTTATAAAGGGCAACACAGAGGACCCCTGTGGTTACTTAATGGTTATGCATCTTGTCTGTGGCGGTGGTCACACAAAATCTGCTCATGTAACAACACACATATACACATACAACCAGTAAAATTTGGGCAATCTGAATAGGATAATAGGTTTGTAACAATATTAATTTCTTGGTGTGATGTGCTCTATAGTCATATATAGCTGTCATCACTGGGATAAACTAGGTAGAGCATACTTAGGATATCTCTGTGTTATTTCATACAACTGCATGTAGCAAAATTACCTCAAAATAAAATGTTTTAAAAGTCAGTGCAGGGAGACCTTTAAGATGGCGGAGGAGTAAGACATGGAGATTACCTTCCTCCCCAGAAATACATCAGAAATACATCTACATGTGGAACAACTCCTACAGAACACCTACTGAATGCTGGCAGAAGACCTCAGACTTCCCAAAAGGCAAGAAACTCCCCACGTACCTGGGTAGGGCGAAAGAAAAAAGAAAAACCAGAGACAAAAGAATAGGGATGGGACCTGCACTAGTAGGAGGGAGCTGTGAAGGAGGAAAGGTTTCCACACACTAGGAAGGCCCTTCACTGGCAGAGACGGGGGGTGGCGGGGGAAGCTTCGGAGCCACGGAGGAGAGCGCAGCAACAGGGGTGTGGAGGGCAAAGCGGAGAGATTCCTGCACAGAGGATCAGTGCCGACCAGCACTCACCAGCCCAAGAGGCTTGTCTGCTCACCCGCTGGAACGGGTGGGGGCTGGGAGCTGAGGCTCGGGCTTCGGAGGTCAGATCCCAGGGAGAGGACTGGGGTTGGTGGCGTGAACACAGCCTGAAGGGGGCTAGTGCGCCACAGCTAGCCGGGAGGGAGCACGAGAAAAAGTCTGGACCTAAATAAGAGGCAAGAGATCATTGTTTCAGCGTGCGCAAGGAGAGGGGATTCACAGCACTGCCTAAACGAGCTCCAGAGAAGGGCACGAGCTGCGGCTACCAGCGTGGACACCAGAGACAGGCATGAAGCGCTAAGGCTGCTTCTGCAGCCACCAAGAAGCCTGTCTGCAAGCACAGGTCACTATCCACACCTCCCCTCCTGGGAGCCTTTGCATCCCACCACTACCAGGGTCCCGTGATCCAGGGACAACTTCCCCAGGAGAACACATGGTGCACCTCAGGCTGTTGCAAGGTCACGCTGGCCTCTACCATCTGAGCGAAGAACAGATGCCCTCAGGCGACCTACACGCAGAGGCGGGCCAAATCCAAAGCTGAACCCCGGGAGCTGTGCGAACAAAGAAGAGAAAGGGAAATTTCTCCCAGCAGCCTCAGGAACAGCAGATTAAACCTCCACAATCAACTTGATGTACAGTGCATCTGTGGAATACCTGAATAGACAACGAATCATGCCAAAATTGAGGTGGTGGATTTCAGGACCAACAGGAGACTTGGGGTTTGCTTTCTGCATCTAATTTGTTTCTGGTTTTATGGTTATATTAGTTTAGTATTTAGAGTTTATTATCATTGGTAGATTTGTTTATTGATTTGGTTGGTCTCTTCCTCTTTTTTTTAATATATACATACATATTTTTTTTCCTTATCTCTTTTTGTGAATGTGTATGTGTTGCTACTTTGTGAGATTCTGTCTGTAGAGCTTTAATTTTACCATTTGTCCTAGGGTTCTGTCTGTCTTTTTTTTTTAATTTAGTTTTTAGCGCTTGTTATCATTGGTGCATTTGTTTTTTGGTTTCGCCGCTCTCTTCTTTCTTTCTTTTGTTGCTTTTTTCTTTTTTCTTTTTGTTATTTTTAAATTTTTAATAATTATTTCTAATTTTTATTTTAATAACTTTATTTTATTTTTTTTCTTTCCTCCTTTCTTTCTTTCTCCCTTTTTTATGAGCCACGTGGCTGACATGGTCTTGGTGCTCTGGCCGGGTGTCAGGACTGTGCCACTGAGGTGGGAGAGCCGAGTTCAACACGCTGGTCCACCAGAGACCTCCCAGCTCCACGTAATATCAAAGTCAAAGGACGAAGGCTCTCCCAGAGATCTCTGTCTCAACACTAAGACCCAGCTCCATTCAATGACCAGCAAGATACATTGCTGGACACCCTATGCCAAGTAACTAGTAAGACAGTAACACAAGCCCACCCATTAGCAGAGAGGCTGCCTAAAATCATAATAAGGTCAAAGACACCCCAAAACACACCATTGGACTTGGGCCTGCCCACCAGAAACAGAAGATCCAGACTCACCCACCAGAACAGAGGCACAAGTACCCCACACCAGGAAGCCTACAGAACACAATGAACCAACTTTAGCCACTGGGGGCAGACACGAAAAACAATGGGAACTACGAACCTGCAGCCTGTGAAAAGGAGACCCCCAACACAGTAAGTTAAGCAAAATGAGAAGACAGAGAAGCACACAGCAGATGAAGGAACAAGGTAAAAGTCCACCAGAGCAAACAAATGAAGAAGAAACAGGCAGTCTGCCTGAAAAGGATATCAGAGTAATGATAGTAAAGATGATCCAAACTCTTGGAAATAGAATGGAGAAAATACAAGAAACGTTTAACAAGCAACTAGAAGAACAAAAGAGCCAACAAACAATGATGAACAACACAAGAAATGAAATTAAAAATTCTCTAGAAGGAATCAATAGCAGAATAAATGAGGCAGAAGAACGGAGAAGTGACCTGGAAGACACAACAGTGGAAATAACTACCGCAGAGCAGAATAAAGAAAAATAAAAATAAAAAGAATTGAGGATATTCTTTTTTTTTTTTTTGAGGACATTCTTAGAGACCTCTGGGACAACATTAAATGCACCAACATTGGAATAATAGGGGTCACAGAAGAAGAAGTGGAAAAGAAACAGACTGAGAAAATATTTGAAGAGATTATAGTTGAAAACTTCACTAATATGGGAAAGGAAATAGTTAATCAAGTCCAGGAAGTGCAGAGAGTCCCACACAGGATAAATCTAAGGAGAAACACGCCAAGACACATATTAATCAAGCTATCAAAAGTTAAATACAGGGCTTCCCTGGTGGCACAGTGGTTGACAGTCCACCTGCTGATGCAGGGGATACGGGTTCGTGCCCTGGCCCAGGAAGATCCCACATGCCGCGGAGCGGCTAGGCTCATGAGCCATGGCCGCTGAGGCTGCGCATCCGGAGCGTGTGCTCCACAATGGGAGAGGCCACAACAGTGAGAGGTCCGCGTACCGCAAAAACAACAACAACAAAAAAGTGTTAAATACAAAAAATATATATATTAAAAGCAGCAAGAGAACAACAACAAATAACATACAAGGGAATCCCCATAAGGTTAACAGCGGACCTTTCAGCAGAAACTCTGCAAGCCACAAAGGAGTGGCAGGACATATTTAAAGTGATGAAAGGAAAAGAAACTACAACCAAGATTACTCTACAAAGCAAGGATCTCATTTAGATTGGATGGAGAAATTAAAATCTTTATATACAAGCAAAAGCTACGAAAATTCAGAACCACCAAACCAGCTTTACAACAAATGCTAAAGGAACTTCTCTAGGCAGGAAACATAAGAGAAGAAAAAGACCTACAATAACAAAGCGAAATCAATTAAGAAAACTGGAAATAGGAACTTACATATAAATAATTACCTTAAGTGTAAATGGATTAAATGCTCCAACCAAAAGACATAGACTGGCTGAATGGATACAAAAAAAAGACCCATATATATACTGTCTACAAGGGACCCACTTCAGACCTAGGCACACATACAGACTGAAAGTGAGGGGATGGAAAAAGGTATTCCATGCAAATGGAAAGCAAAAGAAAGCTGGAGTAGCAATTCCCATATCAGAAAAAATACACTTTAAAATAAAGACTATTACAAGAGACAAAGAAGGACACTACATAATGATCAACGGATCAGTCCAAGGAGAAGATATAACAATTGTAAATATTTATGCACCCACCACAGGAGCACCTCAATACATAAGGAAAATGCTAACAGCCATAAAGGGGAAATCGACAGTAATGCAATCAGAGTAGGGGACGTTACTAGCCCACTTTCACCAATGGACAGATCATCCAAAATGAAAATAAATAAGGAAACACAAGCATTAAATGATACATTAAACAAGATGGACTTAACTGATATATATAGGACATTCCATCCAAAAAGAACAGAACACACTTTCTTCTCAAATGTTCATGGAACATTCTCCAGGATAGATCATATCTTGGGTCACAAAACAAGCCTTGGTAAATTTAAGAAAATTGAAATCGTATCACGCATCTTTTCCAACAACAAGGCTATGAGACAACATATCAATTACAGAAAAAAATTTGTAAAAAATACAAACACATGGAAGATAAACAATATGCTACTTAATAACCAAGAGATCACTGAAGAAATCAAAGAGGAAATCAAAAAATACCTAGAAACAAATAACAATGAAAACATGACAACCCAAAACCTATGGGATGCAGAAAAAGCAGCTCTAAGAGGGAAGTATATAGCAATACAACCCTACCTCAAGAAACAACAAATATCTCAAGTAAACAACCTAACCTTAC
The DNA here is from genome assembly GCF_002837175.3 of Physeter macrocephalus. Lineage (NCBI taxonomy): Eukaryota > Metazoa > Chordata > Mammalia > Artiodactyla > Physeteridae > Physeter > Physeter macrocephalus. Next base: position 86,883,986 of record NC_041234.1, on the reverse strand, counting down.
ACCTAAAGCAATTAGAGAAAGAAGAACAAAAACCCCCACAAAGTTGGCAGAAGGAAAGGAATCATAAAGAACAGATCAGAAATAATGGAAAAAGAAATGAAGGAAACAATAACAAAGATCAATAAAACTAAAAGCTGGTTCTTTGAAAACATAAACAAAATTGATAAACCATTAACCAGACACATCAACAAAAAAAGGAAGAAAACTCATACCAATAGAATTACAAATGAAAATGGAGAAATAACAACTGACACTACAGAAATACAAAGGATCGTGAGAGATTACTACAAGCAACTGTATGCCAATAAAATGGACAACCTGGAAGAAATGGACAAATTCTTAGAAATGCACAAACTGCCGAGACTGAACCAGGAAAAAATAGAAAATATAAAAAGAACAATCACAAGCACTGAAATTGAAACTGTGACTAAAAATCTTCCAACAAAGGCCCAGGACCTGATGGTTTCAAAGGCGAAGTCTACCAAACATTTAGAGAAAAGCTAACACCCACCTTTCTCAAACTCTTCCAAAATATAGCAGAGGATGGAACACTCCCAAACTCATTCTACGAGGCCACCATCACCCTGATACCAAAACCAGACAGATGTCACAAAGAAAGAAAACTACAGGCCAATATCACTGATGAACATAGATGCAAAAATCCTCAACAAAATACTAGCAAACAGAATCCAACAGCACATTAAAAGGATCATACACCATGATCAAGTGGGGTTTATTCCAAGAATGCAAGGATTATTCAATATACGCAAATCAATCAATGTGATATACCATACTAACAAACTGAAGGAGAAAAACCATATGAGCATCTCAATAGATGCAGAGAAAACTTCTGACAAAATTCAACACTCATTTATGATAAAAACCCTGCAGAGGGTAGGCATGGAGGGAACTTCCCCAACATAATAAAGGCCATATATGACAAACCCACAGCCAACATTGTCCTCAATGGTGAAAAATTGAAACCAATTCCACTAAGATCAGGAACAAGACAAGGTTGCCCACTCTCACCACTCTTATTCAACATAGATTTGGAGTTTCAGCGAATAAAATATCTAGGAATAAACCTACCTAAAGAGACAAAAGACCTGTATGCAGAAAATTATAAGACACTGATGAAAGAAATTAAACATGATACAAATAGATGGAGAGATATACCATATTCTTGGACTGGAAGAATCAACCTTGTGACAATGACTATACTACCCAAAGCAATCTACACATTCAATGCAATCACTATCTAACTACCACGGGCGTTTTTCACAGAACTAGAAAAAAAATTTCACAATTTGTATGGAAAAACAAAAGACCCTGAATAACCAAAGCAATCTTGAGAACGAAAAATGGAGCTGGAGGAATCAGGCTTCCTGACTTCAGATTATACTACAAAGCTACTGTAATCAAGACAGTATGGTACTGGCACAAAAACAGAAATATAGATCAATGGAACAGGATAGAAAGCCCAGAGATAAGCCCACGCACATATGGTCACCTTATCTTTGATAAACGAGGCAGGAAAGTACAGAGGAGAAAGGACAGCCTCTACAATATGTGGTGCTGGGAAAACTGGGCAGCTACATGTAAAAGTATGAGATTAGAACACTCCCTAACACCATACACAAAAATAAGCTCAAAATGGATTAAAGATCTAAATGTAAGTCTGGACACTATAAAACTCTTAGAGGAAAACATAGGCAGAACACTCTATGACATAAATCACAGCAAGATCCTTTTTGACCCACCTCCTAGAGAAAGGGAAATAAAAACAAAAATAAACAAATGGGACCTAATGAAACTTAAAAGCTATTGCACAGCAAAGGAAACCATAAACCAGACCAAAAGACAACCCTCAGAATGGGAGAAAATATTTTCAAATGCAGCAACTGACAAAGGGTTAATCTCCAAAATTTATAAGCAACACATGCAGCTCAATATCAAAAAAACAAACAACCCACTTCAAAAATGGGCAGAAGGCCTAAACATACATTTCTCCAAAGAAGATATACAGTTTGCCAACAAACACATGAAAGAATGCCCAACATCATTAATCATCAGAGAAATGCAAATCAAAACTACAATGAGATATCATCTCACACCGGTCAGAATGGCCATCATCAAAAAATCTAGAAACAATAAATTCTGGAGAGGGTGTGGAGAAACGGGAACCCTCTTGCACTGCTGGTGGGAATGTGAATTGGTACAGCCACTATGGAGAACAGTATGGAGGTTCCTTAAAAAACTAAAAATAGAACTACCATATGATCCAGCAATCCCACTACTGGGCATATACCCTGAGAAAACCATAATTCAAAAAGAGAAATGTACCAAAATGTTCATTACAGCTCTTTTTACAATAGCCAGGAGATGGAAGCAACCTAAGTGTCCATCATCGGATGAATGGGTAAAGAAGATGTGGCACATATATGCAGTGGAATATTACTCAACCATAAAAAGAAACTAAATTGAGTTATTTGTAGTCAGGTGGATGGACCTAGAGTCTGTCATACAGAGTGAAGTAAGTCAGAAAGAGAAAGACAAATACCATATGCTAACACATATATATGGAATCTAAGAAAAAACAATGTCATGAAGAGCCTAGGGCTAAGAGAGGAATAAAGACACAGACCTAATAGAGAATGCACTTGAGGATATGGGGAGGGGGAAGGGTAAGCTGGGACGAAGTGAGAGAGTGGCATGGACATATATACACTACCAAACCTAAAACAGATAGCTAGTGGGAAGCAGCCAAATAGCACAGGGAGATCGGCTCGGTACTTTGTGACCACCTAGAGGGCTGGGATAGGGAGGGTGGGAGGGAGGGAGATGCAAGAGCGAAGAGATTTGGGAACATAAGTATATGTATAACTGAATCACTGTGTTATAAAGCAGAAACTAACACACCACTGTTAAGCAATTACACTCCAATAAAGATGTTAAAAAAATAGATGCAGAAAAAACGTTTGACAAAATTCAACACCCATTTATGATAAAAACACTCCAGAATGTAGGCACAGAGGGAACTTACCGCAACATAATAAAGGCCATATATGACAAACCCACAGGCCACATCTTTCTCAGTGGTGAAAATCTGAAACCATTTCCACTATGATCAGGAACAAGACAAGATTGTCCACTCTCATCACTATTATTCAACACAGTTTTAGAAGCTTTAGCCCTGGCAATCAGAGAAGAAAAAGAAATTAAAGGAATCCAAATTAGCAGGATACAAAATTAATGCACAGAAATCTCTTTCATTCCTATACACCAATGATGAAAAATCTGAAAGAGAAATTAAAGAAATACTCCCATTTACCATTGCAACAAAAAGAATAAAATACCTAGGAATAAACCTACCTACGGAGAAAAAAGACCTGTATGCAGAAAACTATAAGACACTAATGAAAGAAAATAAAGATGATACAAACAGATGGAAAAATATACCATGTTCTTGGATTGGAAGAATCAACATTGTGACAATGACTATACTACCCAAAGCAATCTACAGATTCAGTGCAATCCGTTCTTGGATTGGAAGAATCAACATTGTGGAAATGACTCTACCAGCCAAAGCAATCTACAGATTCACTGCAATCCCTATCAAACGACCAATGGCATTTTTTACAGAAGTAGAACAAAAAATTTCACAATTTGTATGGAATCACATAACACCCCAAATAGCCAAAGCAATCTTGAGAAAGAAAATCGGAGCTGGAGGAACCAGGCTCCTGGACTTCAGACTATGCTACAAAGCTACAGTAATCAAGACAGTATATGGTACTGGCACAAAAACAGAAATACAGATAAACGGAACAGCATAGAAAGCCCAGAGATAAACCCACGCACATATGGTCACCTTATTTTTGATAAAGGAGGGAAGAATATACACTGGAGAAAAGACAGCCTCTTCAATAAGTGGTGCTGGGAAAACTGGGCAGCTACATGTAAAAGAATGAAATTAGAACACTCCCTAACACCATACACAAAAATAAGCTCAAAATGGGTTAAAGACCTAAAT
>NC_041234.1:86843551-86879630 GCF_002837175.3 Physeter macrocephalus | reverse complement strand
ACTCTATGACATAAATCACAGCAAGATCCTTTTTGACCCACCTCCTAGAGAAAGGGAAATAAAAACAAAAATAAACAAATGGGACCTAATGAAACTTCAAAGCTTTTGCACAGCAAAGGAAACCATAAACAAGGTGAAAAGACAACCCTCAGAATTGGAGAAAATATTTGCAGATGAAGAAGCTGACAACGGATTAATCTCCAAAATTTACAAACAGCTCATGCAGCTCAATATCAAAAAATCAAACAACCCAATCCCAAAATGGGCAGAAGACCTAAATAGACCTTTCTCCAAAGAAAATATACAGATTGTCATCAAACACATGAAAGGATGCTCAACATCACTAATCATTAGAGAAATGCAAATCAAAACTACAAAGAATTATCACCTCACACCAGTCAGAATGGCCATCATCAAAAAATCTACAAACAATAAATGCTGGAGAGGATGTGGGGAAAAGGGAACCCTCTTGCCCTGTTGGTGGGAATGTAAATTGATATAGCCACTATGGAGAACAGTATGGAGGTTCCTTAAAAAACTAAAAATTGGGCTTCCCTGGTGGTGCAGTGGTTGAGAGTCTGCCTGCCGATGCAGGGGACACGGGTTCGTGCCCCTGTCCGGGAAGATCCCACATGCCGCGGAGTGGTTAGGCCCGTGAGCCATGGCCGCTGAGCCTGCGCATCCAGAGCCTGTGCTCCGCAACAGGAGAGGCCACAACAGTGAAAGGCCCGCGTACCGCAAAAAAAAAAAAAAAAAAGAAAAAAAACACTAAAAATAGAACTACCTTACGACCTAGCAATCCCACTAGTGGGCGTATACCATCAGAAAACCATAATTCAAAAAGAGTCATGTACCACAATGTTCACTGCAGCTCTATTTACAATAGCCAGGACATGGAAGCAACCTAAATGTCCATCGACAGATGAATGGATAAAGAAGATGTGGCACATACATACAATGGAATATTACTCAGCCATTAAAAGAAATGAAATTGAGTTATTTGTAGTGAGGTGGATGGACCTAGAGTCTGTCATACAGAGTGAAGTAAGTCAGAAAGAGAAAAACAAATATCGTATGCTAACACATATATATGGAATCCAAAAAAAAATGTTTCTGACGAACCTAGAGGCAGGACAGGAATAAAGACGCAGATGTAGAGAATGGACTTGAGCACACGGGGAGGGGAAGGGTAAGCTAAGACGAAGTGAGAGAGTGGCATTGACATATATACACTACAAATGTAAAATAGCTAGCTAGTGGGAAGCAGCTGCATAGCACAGGGAGATCAGTTTGGTGCTTTGTGACCACCTAGAGGGGTGGGATAGGGTGGGTCGCAGGGAGATGCAAGAGGGAAGAGATATGGGGATATATGTATATGTATAGCTGATTCACTTTGCTATAAAGCAGAAACTAACTCACCATTGTAAAGCAATTATACTCCAAGAAAGATGTTTAAAAAAAGTCAATGCACATTTTTAAAAGTAAACAGCTAATGCAAAATCAATGTCCTGAAATGAATGCATTTCTCATACAGAAGGCGGTTCTACTGCAGGCTCTTGTTTCAACCTAATTTGATTTTTCAGTGGCTCTTTTCCTCCTTATTGCCTGGATCTCAACTGTGTTCCCAGTACGTTAGGTGATTTTCAGTCTCCTCTCCTTTTTTTCTGTGTATTACTTGTATTTCTCTGGTCCTTGACATGTTTCAAGTGCATTATAACCACTGATGAAAGGCACTTACTCTCTTAAAGATGCCTGTGAGATGCAGGTAAGTGGAGAATTCCTTTTGAGGAAACTGGGAGTGCATGCAAATGATTTTTACAACAAAGTAGAGATATTACAATGGTACAACAAGGAGATGGTGAGACTCAACTAATGATAATTGGGACCTCCCTCGTGGTGCAGTGATTAAGAATCTGCCTGCCAATGCAGGGGACATGGGTTCGATCCCTGATCCGGGAAGATCCCACAAGCCACGGAGCAACAAAGCCCGTGTGCCACAACTACCAAGCCTGCACTCTAGCGCCCATGAGCCACAACTACTGAGCCCACGTGCTTAGAGCCCGTGCTCTGCAACAAGAGAAGCCGCTGCAATGAGAAGCCCACACACCGCAACGAAGAGTAGCTCCCACTTGCCACAACTAGAGAAAGCCTGCACACAGCAACAAAGAGCCAACACAGCCAAAAATAAATAAATAAAATTTAAAATAAAAAACAGTAATGATAATGGAAGAGATCCTTCTTCATTATGCCTTTCCCTTCTCTTACTTTGAATACTCTCTCTATTCTACCACTATTGAGTCTCCATGCTATCCCTGAAAAATGCAAAAGCCTACCTTTAAGTTGGGCAGTTTGTTGAGGGGAAGAGACACCAGGCTTTCAAAGGGAGCATATGTTCCATCCACCAGAGCCAATCAGAATGACTGCAGACTCATAAATGATGTTCTCTCCCTAATTTCTGGTTTGCTCCTGTTGGCTTTTGACTCAAGATCACCCCACCAACTTTGGTGCTCAAATTAATCCCACTCAGGTTTGTATGTGGTGGGTAACTGAACCCAATATCTGAGCTTGTCTTTCTTTCCAATTCCTAATTCACTAATTGGATTCTGGTGTCTATCTGTTGGCTTCTGCCATTTTTGATCCCTTTGTATCTTGGCACTGGCAGCTCATGATGGCTTAACTCATTACACAGCAAAATAGTTGAATGCCCAATCCCTGGAGTTAGACTGCCTAAATTTAAATTATTAACTTCCTACTTACTATCTGGGGGACCTTGAATAGCAAACTGACTCCTCTAGATTTTAGTTTCATCTGTAAAATGGGTATAATAATGGTTCTTACTTCTAGGTTGTGGTGAGGATTCAATGAGTTATGTAAAGCACTAGAATAGTGCCTGGCACATAATAAATGAAATAATTCATGGAAAGTCATTGCTTATGTGCTTGCCACTAGTAAACGCTCCATAAATTTTAACTATTACCACCACTACTACTACACTACTCTTCTTATAATTAAGAAAGGAATTTTTTTTTAAAAATCTGAGGAAAGATGATCTGAAATAGAACTTTTCTGTGCAATGTGATTAACAGCCCTTTCTGGGAAGTATACAGCATTTATTTTTAAATGTTTGAGCAAATTTTTGGTAGAGTTTGATGAGCCTAAGGGCTCTTCTGTGAAGTTAGATTCATCCAAATGGCCTTATGAGAAATGATCTACACAGTAGTCAGTCTCGTGGCAAGTATAATAATTTTAACTAGATATTCCATTTTTGATTCTAACCTAACAATGTTATTTACTACTCTTTCATTCTATAAAAAGTCTCCAAGAAAGAAATATAAATGCAGAGAGGGGAGCTGAGAGGAGGTTAATGGAGCCTCGCCGATCCACTACCCATCCATTCTTCCTCAAGGAGCTGAAAAGAGACAAGATATACACATAGATGGTCTCTGAGCACTCTTTTAAGGACTCGCATGTACCTGTTTACTTCTTGAATTTTATCTTGCACCCACCATGCCCTTAGCTCACTAAACTCCATGAACAGTTATTTCTTCCCCTGACACAGGTAAAGCTCTTTTCTGCCTCAGGACCTTTGTATCTATTGCTCCTTCTGCTGGTAATGCTATACCCAATTCTGCAACCCATGCTCTCACCTAGTTTCAGCACAGATCCCCACCTAGCCCCTTAGCTTAGAGGTTATACACAGTTATACACTCCATGGTACTCCACAGTTATCCATGGTAACACACTGCACAAATTTAATTGCCTCTGTACCTCTGACACAATTCCTGTATATCCTGAAATCCTCATCACACAGTCATTATTCAAGAAATGTTGGATGGATGGATGGAAGAATGGAAGGGGGGATGGATGAATGAATGAATGGATGAGAAAATGGATGAATAGACATCATAGATATGTTACAGAAAAAATAGAAATATTTACAGAACTCCTGAATAATAGAGGACAAAAGAACCTGAATGAACTTTTAGTGCAATTTTCATCTTTCATAAATTTAGAAACTGAGCCCAGAAATAGGAATGTGGCCTGGTTAAGATCTCTAGTTAGTGGCAAAGTCAGGACAAGAATCTAGGTCTCCCAACTGCAAGATATTGTTGAATTTGTTGAATGAATATTCAACACATATCTATTGAGAGCCAATACATGCCAGATGCCACTCCAGGCTCTGTGGATATATTAGTAAACAAATCAGACAAAAATTCCTACCCTCTTGGAGCTTATATACTAGTGGGGAGAGAGAGACAATAAATAAGGTTAGCAAGTAAATTATGTGTTAGAAAGTAGCATATCCATATCTGTTCCTTGAACACACACTGAGCTCATTTTTTTATTCATCTGCTATTCTTTAAGAATTTTTTTAAAAAGAAAGTAGCATATCCAAGGTTCTTTCCTTCTGCCCCATTTTTCCACACATGCACATATCTTCTTCAGAGCATGCTCCCCTCCCTGTGGACCATCACAACACTAGATCTCTTTAGTACTTCATTTTCTGGCAAGCCGCATTTTTCACTGAGTCCTAATCCCCCACCATGTGCTCAGCATCAGACCCTCAGATAAGGCCTTCTGCTCTGAAATTCTCTTCCTCTGCTTCTCTGTACCATGGAAAAGCAGTTAGGGATTAGCTATTTATGAGGCTGTGGAGAGAAACGGTCATAAAATTGACATTTACAGAAACTAATTTGGGACTTCTGCTTCCAGGAATATGTGACAGACATACTTCTCCCTACTTCTCCCACTAAGGACAACTAAAATCATGAAAATTACATTAAAAAACAAGCATAAGAAGATTCTGAAGGGTGAAGAGGAAAAAAAGCACACCAGCTAGGGACCTCAGGACCCAGGGAACAATGTGGACATGAGGTTCCTGTGTTTCTATTTTGCCTCCTATAACTCAGACTTGTAGCTGAAGAAGCTGATAACCTGGTAGTGCCAATAGGTGCAGACAAAAAAAGCCCCAACAAAGCCTGCTCTCTCTAGCCAGAGGATCAGGAAAGAAGAAGCCGAACAAGAAAGAAAACTTTAAAACAATACTGCAATACAATACTTCATTACTGCTGTACTCCACCTATACCCCACAGAAAAAATGTGAGCCCACCCCCAAGAGTAAGGCCAGAGTGGACACCTTAGACTTCCACACTCACAACATTGTAATGAGGCAGCCAAATCTCCATGCTGGGGTAGGACCAGATAAGGCTAAGCAAGAAGCTGATACTTTCATCACTGTATGACCAAGAATGAGCTTACACCTCCACAGTGTCAATGGAGGCCTGGTGGGGAACCTGGATTTCCACCACTACCCAGCATTAACAGGGGCTCATCCCTGTCCACACTCCAACTAACAACTGCAGAAAACACATTCTTTCCAAGTACCCATGTACATATGGGAAGATAGACCATATCCTGAGTTATAAAACAGACCTCGAAATCTCATGTAATGTGTGCTCAGATCACAATGTAATCAAACTGGAAATGAATAACAGGCAGATAAAAGGAAAATATCTGAACATCTTGGTAACTAAATAACAACCTCCTAAATAATCCATAGCTGAAAGAAAAAGACCCAAAGGATTAAAAAAAAAAATACATGGAAATGAATGAAAAGGAAAATACAACATATCAAAATTTGTGGGAAACAGCCAAAGCTGTACTAGGAGGAAATTTTATAGCAATAATGCACCCATTAGGAAAGAGGAAACCTCAAAATAATAATATAAGCACTCACCTTAAGAGCCAGGAAAATAAAAGAGCAAAACAAATTCAAAGTAAGCAGAAGTAAGGAAGTCATAAAGAACAGAAACCAATGAAATTGAAAACAGAAAAACAATAGAGAAAAATCAATGGAATAAAAGAGTTAATTCTTGGAAAAGATCAATGAAATTGACCACCCTCTAAAAAAAAATGAGGAGGAAAAAGAGAGAGAAGTCACAAATTACCACAGGGGACAAAAAGAAAGTTTATCACTACAGACCCTGCAGACCTCATAAGGATAACACGGGAATACTATGAAAAAGTCTACACACATAAATTTGAGAACTTAGATGAAATGTAACAGTTCCTGAAAACACAAAATCTACTGTAATTTAACCAATATGAAACAGATAATATGAACAAGTATAGACCTATTATGGAAATTGAAGTTGTACTTTTAAAACTGCCAAAAAAGAAATCTCCAAGCCCAGATGCTTTCACTGAAGAATTCTCCCCAAACATTTAAAAAAATAACACCAATTCTACACACTCTCTTCCAGGAAACAGAAGAGGAAGGAATACTTCTTAATTCATGTTATGAAGCTAGTATTAACCTGATACCAAAGCCAGGCAAAAACAGCACAAAAAAGAGAAAATTTCAGACCAATATTCTTCATGAACACAGAAACAGTAATCCTTCACAACATATTAGCATTTAGAATTCAGCAATACATGAAATAAATTATAAATGATGACCCACTAAGGTTTATTCCAGGGATTCAAGACTGGTTCAATATTCAAAAATCATTCAATATAATCCACCACATTAGCAGGATAATGAAGAGAAATCAGATAATCATATCAATGATGCAGGAAAAGCATTTGAAAAAATTCAACACTCCTTCATGACAAAATCTCTCAGAAAAATAGGGATAGACAGGAACTTCCTCAACTTGATAAAGAGAATCTACAAAACACCTACAGCTAATGTTATAATTAATAGTGGAAGACTGAATGTTTTTATTCCCAAGACTGGGAACAAGCCGAGGATTTATGCTCACACTACTTTTATTCAACACAGTTCTGGGAAGTTCTAGCCAGTGCAAAAATAACAAGAAAAGTAAATAAAAGGCATACATATAGCACAGAAAGAAATAGAACTATCCCTATTTACATATGAGAAGATTGCCTATGGAGAAAATTCCAAGGAATCTACAAAATCTGTAAAGGATTGTCTAGAACTAATAAGTGAGTTCAGCAAGATTGCAGGATACAAGATAAACATTTTTTAAAATTGTATTTCTTTACACTAGTGATGAAAATATGGATGATAAATTAAAAATACAATTTGTGCAAAATATGAATTACTTAGGTTTAATCTAACAAACATATACAAGACTTGTATGCTGAAAAATACATAACTGATGAAGGAAGTCAAAGAAGATCAAAATAAATGGAGAGATATACCATGTTCATGGATTGGAAGAACAATAATTTGGCATAGTAAAAAGATGGCAGTTCTTCCAAGATTGACATAGGGGTTTAATTCCTATCAACTTCTTATCAAAATGTCATCAAGATGCCTTATAGATACAGACAAGATTATTCTAAACTTTTATGGACAGGCAAAGGGACTAGAGTAGCTAAAGCAATTTTGAAAAAACAAAAGCAAAGTAATAAGAATCAGAGAAAAGTGGTAAGAATTAGTCTACCTGGTTTCAAGAATTACTAGGTAGCTATAATAATCAAGACAGAATTGTATTAGCAGAGAGATACACATAAATCAATGGAACATAATAGGGAATCCAGAAATAGATCCCAAATGTACCCAAATCATTTTATTTTTACAAAGGTGCAAAGGAATTCAGTGGAGGAAAGATAGCTTTTTCAACAAATGGTAGTGGAGCACTTTGACAATGATAGGCAAAAACCAACCAAACAAAAACAAACAAAAAAGCCTTGATCTAAATCTCCTGCACAACTTACACCCCCCCCAAAAAAATCTCAAAATGGATCACTGATTTAAATGTAAAACCTAAAATGATATTTAAAAGAAGATGGACACTTCATAATTTATGAGTGGGCAAAGAGTTCTTAGACTTGATACTAAAGGCAAAATCCATAAAAGGAATTATCAATTAATTTGAACTCATCAAAACTAAAAACTTCTGCTCTGTTAAAGACACTGTTAAGAGAATGAAACGACAGGTTAGAAATGGAGATAAAATATTTGGCAAAGGGCTAGTATCTGGACTATATAAAGAAATCCCAAAATTCAACAGTAAAAATAAACAAATAAGACCATTAGAACATGGAAAAATGACATGAAGAGATATTTCACTGAAGAGGATATACATATGGCAATTAAGCACATAAAGTAATTATAAATCTATGTTGATGAGGACACAATGTTTAAAGTTGTAAGTTGTGACAATACTGGCATAATGGAGGGGGGAACAAAGCTATGGAGAAACAAAATTTTATATACTATTGAGATTAACTTAGTATTAATCTGAAATAGATTGTTACAATTAAAGTGATAATGGTTGTTCCCAACTCAACCACTAAGAAAATAACACAAAAATAAGCAGCAATAGAAACTACAAAGAATGAAAATGGTACACCAGAAAATATCTACTAAACATAGAAGAAGGCAGTACTGGAGGAACTGAGGAATAAAATAGACATGAAGCACATAGAAAACAAAGAGCGAAATATCAGACATAAATCTACCTTATCAGCAATTACATTAAATGTAAATGACGCCAGAACAATTTGTGGATGGATAGTCTTTTTAACAAATGTTGCTGGGACTAATGAATATCCACATACAAAGAAATATAATGTTGACTTCTACCTCACATTATTTATGAAAATTAACTCAAAGTGGATCAATGACCTAAATATAAGAGTTAAAACTATAAAATAATTGAAGAAAACATAGTTGTAAATCTTTGTGACTTTGCATTAGCTATGGTTTCTTAGATATGACATCAAAGGCACAAATAAAGGGAAAATAGATAAACTGTACTTCATAAAGATTTAAAACTTTTGTGCTTCAAAGAACATTATAAAGAAGGTTAAAAAAACAATGCAAGGAATGGGAGAAGATATTTGCAATTCATATATCCGATAAGGGCCCAGTATCCAGAGTATATAAAGTACTCTTGCAACTCAATACTACACCTGAAACTAACACAATATTGTAAATCAACTATAGTCCAATATAAAATAAAAATGTTTTAATTTAAAAAAAGACAATCTAATTTTTAAAATGGACAAAGGATTTGAATAGCTATTTCCCTTCATAAGATACACAAATGGCCACGACAAACATGAAAAGATGCTTTACATTATTAGTCATTAGGGAAATGCAAATCAAACCACAATGAAATTCCACTGCAATAACCACCAAGCACACTATAATAAAAATGACAGACAATAACAAGTCTTGGTGAGGATGTGGAGAAATCAGAACCCTGGGGTACACTGTTGGTAGGAATGTAAAATATTACAACTATTATGGAAAACAATTTGGTTGTTCCTCAAAAAGTTAAACATAGAATTATAAGACTCAACAATTTCACTCCTAAGTATATACTGAAAAGAAGTGGATATAGGTATTCAAATAAATACAGGAATGTTAATGTTCATAGCAGGACTAATCACAATAGCCAAAAGACAGAAACCCAAATGTCTATCAAATGATGGACAGATAAACAAAATGTGGTATATCTATACAACAGAATATTATTTGGCCATAAAAATAAACGAAGTAGTGATGCAAGCCACAACATGGATGAACCCTGAAAATGTTATGCTAAGTGAAAGAAGCCAGACACAAAAAGACTCATATTGTATGATTCCATTTATATGAAACATCCAGAATAGATAAATCCATAAAAAGGAGACTGTGGGCTGGGATCAAGATGGTGAAGTAGGATGACACGGAGCTCACCTTCCTCCACAAACATATCAAAAATACATCTAAATGTGGAACAGTTCTCATGGAAAACTAACTGGAAAGTGGCAGAAGAACTCCTATACAACCAAAGCTGCAAGAAAGATCTCCATGTAACCAGGTAAAATGGGGAAAAAAGGCATTGGGTTGGGACTTGCACCCCGGGAAGGGATATGTAAGGAAAAGAATATCTGCATAGGTGAACCTTTGCCCTGGAGAGGGAACAGGGTGAGACACAATCTGGGAATCCCAGTCCTGGGGTCCTATGCAGAGGAAACAAGCCCTCTTGCTTGCTGGGAAATCTGCTGAGATAGACAGCAGGGCTGAAAAAGCCTAGAATACTCACAAGGAGTGTGCATGTTCTGGCTTGCCAACATTCAAGGTGGAAAGAGTCATGTACTGGTGGCTGCCACTTCACTGTAATTTCAAATCTAAAGGAGCGAACACCCTAACCCTGCTCACTCCACACCACAGCCTGGCATGAGATCTGGGCCAACTGAGCCCTGGGAAAAGACTCAGTCTAGCTATATAGAGACAAACTGGGGCATCCAGAGTATGAGCCAGGTGGAGCTGTGATGGCCATTGTCAGCACACAAACAGGGTGGTGGGTGGAGCCACAGCAGTCATTGTCAGCATGCATGTGAGGCAGTAACACAAAAGCACACCTCTGCTAAGACCTGAATCTCAGGCAGCAAGGCACTGGGAGAGAGCTTGATTTAGCTAAGTAGAGAGAGTCCAGAGGGCCTGAGGTGTGGTCCTAGTGGGTCTGTGGCAGCCATGGTCAGCAAGCACATAGGGCAGCAGGTTGGGCCACAGCTGCCATTATCAGCATGCTCAGGAGTACACAGCAGTACATCTCCCAGCAAGAGCACCCCAGCTCCACCCACTCCACACCACAGCTTCATGCTAGATCTGGGGCAGACAGGTCCTGGGAGAAGTCTGCCACAGAGGGAGGCCAGGATCCAGGCAGCAGCACAGCCACCTCAATTCCTGTAGCCACAACACCCCGACCCTCAGCCCCAGCCTACTCCACACCACAGCCTTGCACTAGATCTAGGATGAACACAACAGAAAAAGGGATGTGACCTTGGGCCGCTGCTGAGTAGAACTGCAGATGCCTACACAGGCAGTACATAGGTCCTCTGTGACCACACGGGCCTCATTTGCTTTAGCAATCACCTCCTTTGGGGCAGGGCACTCACTCAAGGGCAACGGAGCCTCATCAAACCGACCCTCAGGGCTTCTACTCCAACAACTGGGGAGCAGACCCCACCCCTGACTGGGTGGTGACAGCCATGGAGAGGAAGCCGCACCTCACACCCTACATGGGCTTTAAATCCCCCAACACCAACCACACCCTATATCAAGGGGATAATGGCCAGCACACCCTGAGGAAAGACGTGGCTGGTATCGATACCAAATCCAGCCCAGCCTCACAACTAAAACACAGGACACACACAGTCTACACAGGGATGCTCCCACATAAAAACACCCCTTCAAGACCACAGTAGATAACTGTTCCTCCTAAATTCATAGAGACAGAGAAAATTAAGTACAATGAAAAGGCAGAGGAATCATTCTCAATTAAAAGAATAAGAGAAATCCGCTGAAAGAACAAATAATAAAATAGAGCTTACCTCTCTACTAGAACCCAAGTTTAAAAGGGAGGTAATAAAAATGCTAACTGAACTAAGAAAGATTATTGATAGAAATGCAAATCACTGTAACAAGAACTAGAAACTGTAAAGACGAACCAATCAAAAATAGATGATTCAACTGCTGACATAAAAACCAATCTAGAAGCAATGAATAGCTGACTAAATGACACAGAATAATGAATAAGTGATCTGGAATGCAGAATAATGGAAATGACCCAATGTGAACAGCAGACAGAAAGATAAATTAAAAAAAAATGAAAGCAACATATGAGAGCTATGGAATAATATAAAATGTGCCAGCCTATCCATAATAGGGGTTCCAGAAGGAGAAGAGAGAGAAGGGGATCAAAAATGTATTTGAAGAAATTATGGCTAAAAACTTCCCAAATCTAAAGAAGAAAACATATTCAGGTTCAGGAAGAACAGAGGGTCCCAAACAAGGTAAACCAAAACAGACCCATACCAAGACATATCATAATTCAAACAGCAAAAGTTAAAGAGAGGATTCTAAAGGCAACAAGAGAAAAACAAAGAGTCAGTAACAAGGGAAAACCCATAAGGCTATTAGCTGATTTCTCTGCAGAAACTTTGTAGGCCAAAAGGGAGTGGCATGATAAATTCAAAGCCCTGAAAGGGAAAAACCTGAAACTGAGGATATTCTACCCAGCAAGATTATCATTTAGAATAGAAGGAGAGATAAAGAATTTCTCAGACAAGCAAAAACTAAAAGAATTCAGCAATACTAAACCTACACTTCCTCTCTATATTGAAGGGTCTTCTCTAAATAAAAAAGAAGCAAGACTCTATAGGGAAGGGAAAATCACAATAAGAAAGGTAAATATATAAAAGGATTAAGATCACTTAAATAAGCCAGTATGTAGATTTAAAAACAATAAAAATAATGTAAAAGCGATTATAACTATAACAAACAGTAAAAAGATAAGTACAAAGATGTAAAATTGGACATTAGAATCACAAATTGTGGGGGAGGGAGTATAAAAATTTAGATCTTTTAAAATGTGTTTGAATTTGTATGCCTCTCATCTACTAGTTTAAAGGAAGTAGATGTATTCATGGGTCAACATACTTGAACTCCGTGGTAACCACAAATCAAAAACATACAACAGAGTCACAAAAACCAAAAAGAAAGGAACTCAAGCATAATACAAAAGAAAATCTTCAGGGCTTCCCTGGTGGCACAGTGGTTGAAAGTCCGCCTGCCGATGCAGGGGACACGGGTTCGTGCCCCAGTCCAGGAAGATCCCACATGCCACGGAGCGGCTAGGCGCGTGAGCCATGGCCACTGAGCCTGCGTGTCCGGAGCCTGTGCTCCAAAATGGGAGTGGCCATGACAGGGAGAGGCCCGCGTACCGAAAAAAAAAAAAAAAAAAAAAAAAAAGAAAAAAAAGAAAATCATCAAACCACAAAAGAAAAAAACAGAAAGAAGAAGAAATGAACAAAGAAGAAACACACACACACAAAGAAACTGCAAAATGGCAATAAGTACATACCTATCTACCTATCAATAATTACTTCAAATGTCAATGGACAAATGCTCTGATCAAAAGACACAGGCAGATTGGATTTTTAAAAATTGGATTAAAAAAAAGCAATATGCTGCCTACACGAGACTTACTTCAGGGTCAAAGACACACACAGACTAAAAATGAGGGGTTAGAAAAATATATTTCATGCAAATGGCAATGACAAGAAAAAGTGGGTAGCAATACTCATTAGACAAAATAGACTTTGAAACAAAGGCCATAAAGAAAGACAAAGAAGGGCATTATATAAAGATAAAGGGATCAATAGAAGAAGATATTATACTCAACCAATATGCACCCAATATAGGAGCACCTAAATATATAAAACAATTACTAACAGGCATAAAGGGAGAAACTGACAGGAATACAATAACAGTAGGAGCTTTATGGTTTTTTTTTTTTTGCGGTACGCGGGCCTCTCACTGTTGTGGCCTCTCCCATAGCAGAGCACAGGCTCCAGACGCGCAGGCTCAGCGGCCATGGCTCACAGGCCCAGCCACTCCGCGGCATGTGGGATCTTCCCAGACCGGGGCATGAACCCACGTCCCCTGCATCGGCAGGCGGACTCTCAACCACTGCGCCACCAGGGAAGCCCTTGTAGGAGCTTTAATAACCAGTGACATCAAAAGACAGACCATTCAGACAGAAAATCAATAAGGCAAAACAGGTCCTAAATGACACATTAGACCAGTTGGAGTTAACTGACATCTGTAAGACACTACATGCAAAAACAAAAAACAAAACTAAAAGAAAACCAGAATACATATTTTTTCAAGTACAAATGGAACGTTCTCTAGGATAGACCACATATTAGGTCAGAAAACAAGCCTTAACAAATTTAAGAAGATAGAAATTATTTCAAGTATTTTGCTGACAACATTGGTATGAAACTAGAAATCAACCACAAAAAAAGAAAAATGGGAAAAGACCTACTAGAGAATGGACTTGAGGATATGGGGAGGGGGAAGGGTAAGCTGTGACAAAGTGACAGGGAGATCAGCTCGGTGCTTTGTGACCACCTAGAGGGGTGGGATAGGGAGGGTGGGAGGGAGGGAGATGCAAGAGGGAAGAGATATGGGAACATATGTATATGTATAACTGATTCATTTTGTTATAAAGCAGAAACTAACACACCATTGTAAAGCAATTATACTCCAATAAAGATGTTTTTTAAAAAAAGAATGAACACATGGAGACTAAACTTCATGCTCCTAAAAAACCAATGGGTCAATGATGAAATCAAAGAAGAAATCAGAAAATACCTCAGAAGAAATGAAAATGAAAACACAACCTCACAAAATCTATGGGATACAGCAAAAGCAATTCTAAGAGGGAAGTTCATAGTGAAACAGACCTTCCTCAAGAAACAAGTAAAATCTCAAACAACCTAACCTACCACCTAAAGGAATCAGAAACAGAAGAAGAAAAAAAACCCCGAAGTTAGCAGAAGGAAGGAAATAATAAAGATCAAGAGGTAATCAATAAATAAAATAGTGATAAAAACAATAGAGAAGATCAATAAAATCAAGAGCTGTTTTTTTCAAAAGATAAACAAAATCAACAAACCTCTAGCCAGGCTCACCAAGAAGAAAAGAGAGGACTCAAATAAACAATATAAGAAATGAAAGAGTAGAAATAACAAATGATACCACAGAAATACAAAAAAAATCATGAGAATACTATAAAAAGTTATATGCCAAAAAATAGACAACCTAGAAGAAATGGACAAGTTTCTGGAAACATACAGCATGCCAAAACTGAATCAAGAAGAAACAGATAATTTGAACAGACTGATGATCAAAAGTGAATTAGAATCTGTAATTTTAAAAATCACTGCCAACAAAAGTCCAGGATCAGACAGCTTCACTGGGGAATTCTACCCAACATACAAAAAAAAAAAAAAAAAACTTACACTCATCCTCTCAAACTCTTCCAAAAGACTGAAGAGGAGGGAACACTCCCAAATTCATTCTTGAGGTCACCATCACCCTGATACCAAAAGCAGAAAAAATACACTACAAAAAAAGAAAATTACAGGCCAATATATTTTATGAATATAGATGCAAAAATTCTCAACAAAATATTAGCAAACAGAATCCAACAACACATAAAAAGGATCATACACCATGATCAAGTTGGATTCATCCCAGTGTCACAAGGATGGTTCAACATACACAAATCAAACAATGTGATATACCACATTAAAAAAAGGAAAGACAAAAACCACACGATCATCTTCATAGATGCAGAAAAAGCATTTGACAAAATTCAACATCCATTCATGATAAAAACTCTCACCAATGTGGGTATAAGGTGAATATATCTCAACATAATAAAGGTCAGTTTTGACAAACCCACAGCAAACATAATACTTACTGGGCAAAAGCCAAAAACCTTCCCACTGAAATCAGGAACAAGACAATGATACCAACTCTCACCACTCCTATTCAACATAGTATTGGAAGTCCTAGACACAGCAATCAGAAAAGAAAAAGAAATAAAGGTTATCCAAATTGGAAAAGAAGATGTAAAACTGTCACTATTTGCAGATGACATGCTACTCTATACAGAGAATCCTAAAGTCTCCATGCAAAAACTATTAGAACTAATTAGAATACAGAAATCTGTTGCATGTCTTTATATTAACAATGAAATACCACAAAGAGAAAGTCAAAAAACAATCCCATTTAAACTTGCATAAAAAAAGAAAATACCTAGGAATAAACTTAACCAAGGAAGTGAAAGACCTATATGCTGAAAACTATAAGACACTGATAAAGAAAATTGAAGATGATTAAAAGAAATAGATATCCTGTGCTCTTGGATTGGAAGAATTAATATTATTAAAATGTCCGTACTACCCAAAGCAATCTATAGATCTAATGCAATTCCTATCAAATTACCCATGACATTTTTCACAGAACTAAAAGAAATAATCCTAAAGTTTATATAGAACTACAGAAGATCCATAATTGTCAAAGCAATCCTGAGGAAAAAGAACAAAGCTGGAGATATAAGCCTTCCAGACTTCAGACTATACTACAAAGCTTTAGTAATCAAAACATCATGGTACTGGCACAAAAACAGACATATAGATCAATGGAACAGAACAGAGTCCAGAAATAAACCCATGCTCCTACAGTCAATTAATCTACAACAGAGGAGGCAAGAATATACAATGGAGAAAAGACAGTCTTTTCTACAAGTAGTGTTGGGAAAGCTGGACAGCTACATGTAAATCAATGTAATTAGAACACCCCCTCACACCACATACAAAAATAAACCCAAAGTTGTTTAAAGGTCTAAATATAAGACTTGATACCATAAAACTCCTAGAAGATAACATAGGCAAAACACTCTCTGATATAAATCATATCAATATTTTCTTAGATTGCTCTCTCAAGGCAAAAGAAATAAAAACAAAAATAAACACATGGAACCTTATCAAACTTAAAAGTTTTTGCATGGCAAAGGAAATCATCAGCAAAACGAGAAGTCAACCTACAGAATGGGACAAAATATTGGCAAATGATGCAAACAACAAGGGATTAAGATCCAAAATATACAAACAGCTCATACAATTCAATTTCAAAAAAAACAAACAACCCAATCAAAAAATGGGCGGAAGATCTAAATCAACATTTTTCCAAAGAAGACATACAGATGGCCAAGAAGCACATGAAAAAATGCTCAAAATTGCTAAGTATCAGAGAAATGCAAATCAAAACCACAATGTGGTATCACCTCACAACAGTCAGAATGGCTATCATCAAAAAGTGTACAAATAATAAATGCTGGAAAGGCTGTGCAAAAAAGGGAACCTTCATGCACTGTTGGTGGGGATGTAAATTGGTACAGCCACTGTGGAAAACAGCATGGAGGTTCCTTAAAAAACTAAAAATAGAGCTACCATATGATTCAGCAATTCCACTCCTGGTTATATATCCAGAAAAAATGAAAACTCTAATTCAAAAAGGTACACACACTCCAATGTTCACAGCAGCACCATTTATAATAGCCAAGACATGGAAACAACTCAAGTGCCCATCAACAGATGATTGGTTTAAGAAGACATGGGGTGTACACATACACACATACAGTCATACACACACACACACACACACACACACACACACACACACACACACACAGGAATATTACTCAGCCATGAAAAAGAATGAAATATTGTCACTTGCAGCAACATGAATGGACCTAGGATTATTATACTTAGTGAAGTATGTCAGAGAAAGAAAAATACTATATAATATCACTTATATGTGGAATCTAAACAAATAATACAAATGAATCTATATACAAAGCAGAAACAGACTCACAGACATAGAAAACAAACTTATGGTTACCAAATGGGAGAGGGAGGGGGGAGGGACAAATTAGGAGTATGTAATTAACAAATATAAACTACTTATGTATAAAATAGATAAGCAACAAGGATTTACTGCATAGCACAGGGAAATATATTCAATATTCTGTAATAACCTATAACGGAATATAATCAGAAAAAAATAACTGAATCAGTATGCTGTATACCTGAAATTAACGTAATATTGTAAATCAGCTATACCTGAATAATTTTTTTAAAAAAGCAGACTATGGATTGCTAGGGGCTGGGAGGCAAAGGAAAATGGGTAATGACTACTTAATGGGTATGGGATTTCTTTTGGGCTTCATTAATATATTCTGGAATTAGACAGTGGTAATGATTGCACAACATTGTGAATATACTGAAAGGCTCTGATTTGTACACCTTAAAATGGTGACATTTATTGTATGTAAATTATATGTGAATTAAAAAAGAATCCAAATTGCCTTATTTCATGTCTTTATGATCTTTGACAAATTATTTAAACTATTTCTGTGTCTAGTTTGTTCCTCAAGTATAAAATAGGGAATAGTAGGGAATTCCCTGGTGGTCCAGTGGTTAGGACTCTGTGCTTCCACTGCAGGGGGCACGGGTTTGATCCCTGATCAGGGAACCAAGATCCTCCATGCCTCGTGGCGAGGCAAAAAAAAAAAAAAACAATAGTGATAGTAGTAGTGGATACCTCATAGGGCTGTTTTTAGGAATAAATGAGAATAAAAATCGAATTCCCCTAACATAGTGCCTGATTTATAGTGATCATCCATTGTGTTATTACTATTATCATAATAATTATTATTATTGTTTGCTAGTAAAATGAGGATAAGTTATACTCCCCACCCCCCAAGTTTAAGATGTTGCAATCTGCATTTAGCCTACCTTGATGAGTATTTCCTCTCTTTTTGTTCTCCCTGAAGCATATGTTTCTAATTTTCTAACACACTGCATTTTCTTATCCATGGATGTGGCTGCTCACCAACAACCTGCTTTCTTTTTTCTTCCCCCATTTTATTGGTAAGATTAGCGCCATTTTGAGTTCTTCTTATCAATTTATGCTGAATATTTGGGAAGACACACATGAAGCTAAATAATATCCCTAGTACCAAAATCTATGGAGCACTCAGCACCTTCTCTCTCTTTTCCCATGAGAAGAGAAGGCAATGAGAGGTAGCTCTATGCCACAAGATGCTAAAAACCATTCAGTAATCACTTGATGAGATCACTGATGATAGAATGTCTGAATTGGAGGTGAAGGTCACATTTGCAGGTTTACCCCTTCCATTGGTCTTTCAAATTGCCTATGCCCCTTTTCTTTGTTGACAGGAGAAAAGAGCTGAATTGGAAGGAGATCCTGAAAATCTTAAACAGTTGTAGTGAAAGGAAGATTAACTTTATAAAACGCAGCCAAAGAGTTCTACTTTGATTTGTGCTTAAGCTACATTAATGCCTAATCCCATGGTGAAGGCAATGCATTAAATCTACAATGTTTCTAAAATTCTTTCAATCAAAACTGGTCTAGGCTTTTCTCTATGATACCCTAGAATTCTAGGAAAGCCACAGATACCAAAATGGTGAGAGGAAAGGGAGAGGGTGGAAGGAAAGAAAAGGGTTTCTAGTAGCCATATAATTTACCAGGCTTTAAAGTTAATGAAGAATCTAGATATGCTGAATCCAAGTCCACTGCTCTTTCCACAGTACTCATATGCCTTCTAATGTGAATGTGTCAGAGATCAAGACTATTTTGATGGGAAAGAAGTATTAGGAAAAGACACATGCAATTTTCCAATAGAACAGTCCAAGATGGGGCACTTGGAGATTAAATAGAGGTTACAAGGAGGCAGAAACAGCAATCAGTAGATCATGAAGTCCACGTTTCACTTATTTTTTTTCTTGCAATTTTTCTACCTAATAGTTCACCATCATGTACCATCCCTACCTTCCAAGACACCCCCCTGGCCAGTCGAGGGACTGGGCATTATGGCATTTTGCTTAGCCTGCTCCAGGTGGTCTTACCAGCACATTCTTAGAGTGTGGGGAAAGGGATTTCTCTACTTTGGTAGAAGGTGAGTTGTGACCCTCTAGCTCAGGAAACTTGCCTGAAAATCAATGCATGGACACTACAGCCATAGCACTGAGTTATCCATCATCAATGACCATATCAGAGGGACTAACCACATAGAGAAAGTTGATCACCAAAAGGCAAGAGAGGTCCTCCCATGAGATGCAGCTATTTCATTTCCAATGCCTCTGGCAGTGCTTCTAAACCACTCTCAGACTTTCTAGCCCCAGGAAAAGAGAAACACACTGATATCATATCTAATCATGGATCCTGATGAGAAAAGACAGAGAAGTTGAGTTGTAAAATGTTAGCATTCATGAATTTCCCACATGAAAGGAAAAATAAGGAGAGGCTCCTGTGGTATATAATTTATGAGAATGATTCTCCAATGAGACTTTATCAACTCTTAGGTCTAAAAGAAAAAAATGAAATCAGGCTTTCCTAGAAAGTTTGTTTCCTGAGGAGTTTTTCTAAGGATTAGAATTAGACAATGTCCTTTGGGGAGCTGGGCCTGTTTGATAGGCCTTTTGTCCAGTGAAAAGATTGAACTGGCCTTTCTACTGGACCAAGATGAAATTAAAATGGTAAAGATGATTTCAAACTGACACAATGCCCCAAACCTGTGAGAGATCTGTTTTGCTCCAACTATGGTCAACAGAAGAAAAAAAAGTTTAATTAACAAACATTCACAGAGTACCCACTGTATTCCAAGTACCTTTAAGCATTTCATAAGCATACAAAAGAAATATAGAATGGATTACTTTCTTCAAGAGTTTACATACTAGCTGTAAAAACTAAACCATGAATAGATACTAAAAAAGATCAGGAAGGGGCGACTGACCAAGAGGCCAGGAGACACAGGCTCTAGTCTTGGCTCTAACATTAACTTACTATATGACCACGGGCAAGTCCTTTCTGCTCTATGGGCCTCAGTTTTCCCATGTGTAAGCTGAAGAGGTTGGACTAGATCCTCAAGGGCCTTTCTAACTCAAACATTTACTTAAAAAATAACAAGTGAGGGGAATTCCCTGGCGGTCCAGTGGTTAGGCCTCCACGCTTTCACTGCTGAGGGCCCAGGTTCAATCCCTGGTCAAGGAACTAAGATCCTGCAAACTGCGCAGAGTGGTCAATAAATAAATAAATAACAAGTGAGTATATGAAAGTGGGGAGAAGATAATTGAACATCCCATGCTAATGAGGGTTTAGTTTTTCTGAAGAAGAGTTTCTTTTCTATTCCAAAGGCACAAGGTATCTTCCCAAAGCTTTGGGGTCACTGGAAGCTAAGGTTCATAAATGTTACTTGCCAGAGCTAGATAATATTTCCTCTCCAAGGATCAGTAAATGCAGTCAGGAAAGTTGGTGACTCATTCTAAGACCTCCTCAGGGCATCTGTAGAGGGCAATTCCAAAGTCAGCTTTAAAGTTTCCAGACTCTCCTTTCTCATCATCTGCTATCCAAATGTAGGAGGATTGGACGAAGATTTCTATCAGGGCCATTACTTTGGCAAAGAGCCCAGTATCTGCCTGAGAATGAAGGCAGTATTTGGTGCTCATGAATAAAGCTGGTAAATTAGTATCCTTTGTAATATTGCTGAGGGGACAGTGCCAACTTCAAGATAAAAAGGCCATAGGTGGACTGGAGATAAGGAGAAGACAACAGAATGGGAAACTGAGATGGTCTATTTTAGAGATTATAAGCACAGGGTTTGGAGCCATTCAGTCCTAGGCTCAACTCTAGCTCTAGCACTCTAAGCAAAATGTTTAACCTTTTTTGAGCCTCAGTTACTTCATATGTAAAATAAGGATAATAATAATACTGACTATACAAGAATTATTTTAAAGATTAAATAAGACATTGTCTATAAAGTGGGGGGCATGTGCCTGACACCTAGTATGTGCTCAGTAAATGACAAATGCTATCATTATCATCAATTTCTCTCATACTGTCAGTAAAGACATCCCTAAATCATTAACATAACAAATCACTTTTCAAAGGTCATTGACATTAAATGCTAAAAACTATCAATCTCATTATCTCCTACAGTTCCAAATCCAAACTCCTTTGTTTGGCACTAATGCCCTTCACAATTTGGCCTCATCTAATTCACTATTTAGCCTCTCCTACTTCATTGGTCTTTGAGACTATTTACTTGCAACTCCAGGTCTGCTTGATTACTCTACAAATCCTAACCATGGCTGGGAGTGTATTGGGAGCTTTATCTTCTCCAGTGGGCAGGGTTGGCCTTAGTTGCTCTGCCCCACTCATGGTATCCAACAAGCCCTGAGTGACCCCTGGACTCACGTTCCTGTGACATGTCTGCTCCTTATTCCATGGTGATTCAGGGTTGATGACTGATCTTTGGCCTTAGTTTCCTGGTGAGAGTAAAGGTTATCTTGTCTGTCTGCCTAGATCTAACCAGTTCTTTCTCAGGAAGCTGGTTCTGTATCATGGCACGCTCAGCTATAGTGGGATTCTTACTACCATAATTGAGAACCAGGATGCTGCCCCACACCAGACTTTGAGTGTTGTCTGTCACCTAGACCCTGTTGTTCCCATGCCTCACAAACCTCAGTACATTCCTTTGAGTACTATATTGGACTGATGATGCTTCCATAAGGGTTATAGAAGGAAACATACGGCACATTCAGAAGGGTAACTGAGAAGAGTTTAATGAAGGGGCTATTTAAATGGTGTGGGAAAGGTTAAGAGAAACCAACAAAGGATGATGGGGGACCCTAAAGTTAACAATAGCAATGGAGCCTTTACCGTCTTTACACCTAAAGGAACAAATAGAGGGAGCAGTTACTAGAACCTAGAGAGAGACCCACAGCTGTGACTAGGAGATTGAAGCTCCCCCTCCCCAACCAAATTGTGGCCTTTGAGGGAAGTATTCAGCCCCTGACACCAGTATCAACCTCAGGGACTAAATATCCTGATCTCCATCTCTTCCCATCTTCTGCTGCTGTCTTTCACTGGCTGTACCCAACTGAGAAGTCAAAAGGCAAAATAACCTAGTGAATATATCCATAAAGGTCAGCCTCCTGGGGTAAAGAACAGAGTGCAGAGGATAAGGACTGTAGGAAAAAATGGAAAATATTACGCATAGGTGGACTACACTAACGGGTGGACCAGTTTCTGCTATCACTAGCCCTGCCTTACTCAAACTTCCTTATGCTACTGAGGTTCCTACAACCCCAATGTCCAATTTTCCACTCTTCAACTGCAAGTTATGATAGAGACCAGACCTTATACATATAGTTGCATTCCCCATAACATCACAATACTTCCTGATAGATTGTTTTGCAAGTGTTACATTTTCTGCAAATTGTTTTCTTTCTGCCTGACTTTCTAGTCATTCAACAAATATTTTATGAGTTCCCACCCTGTATCAGCCACTATGCTATGCAGTAGGATACAACAGTACACAAAAACATACACATTCTCTCCTCTCATGGCACTTGCAATCTCGTAGAAGAGAAAAACACTCATCAAAGAACCACACTAGCAAGTATAACAGCTAATGTCTAGTAAGTGCTTGTAATATGCCAGGCACTGCCTGGTGGCTTTATATTATGTCGAATTAGTTATAATCTAGAACTTTGCTTCCCAGAATTACTTTCCTGTATGGTTCCAATTTAGGGTTGGCCTTAAGAGGAATCTGCATGTCAATTTTGAAAGGTGAAAGTGAAGGAGCAGACATTTTTAACACTCTGAATGGCACTGTGGGGCCCATCTCGTTGGCATGGAACAGGAAGCAGACCTGCAGCTCCCCAAGCTCCTGCAGGATGTCCTCCTTCAGCTCCTCTGAATTCTGGACCAGGTGCATGTGCAGCTTCTCCTGCAGGTCACTCACATCACCAAGGCTGGAGGCAGTACAAGATAGGCACAGGTTCTAGACTGTCCTTGCAGGATTGATTATGTCCTCTTAGGTTCCAATTTGTTCTCCCACTTCCTCTGCTGACTTTAGGCTCAACATTAAATGCTGAAATGAGTCTTATGGAAACTAATTAGATCTCACAATTACATCACATCTAACCCTTATAATAAAATCCCTTATTCTCTGTCACCTCTAGTGGTTCCGCTTCTCTGATTGAACCTTTATTGACACTGAGGTGGGTACTGTTGTTATCCCTGGGTTTTTTTTGGCCTCTCCCGTTGCGGAGCACAGGCTCCGGACGCGCAGGCTCAGCGGCCATGGCTCACGGGCCCAGCCGCTCCGCGGCATGTGGCATCTTCCCGGACCGGGGCACGAACCCGTGTCCCCTGCATCGGCAGGCGGACTCTCAACCACTGCGCCACCAGGGAAGCCCTGTTATCCCTGTTTTAAAGATGAGGATACGAAAGCATGAAGACATCAAGCATCTTGCCCAAAGTCAAACAGTTCACAAATGGGGAGAGCCAAGTTTTGAACACAAGCAGTTTGGCTTAATAGTATGTATGCGATTAACCACCATGCTATCTTCCTCTCAAACCTCAGTCTGAAATTATGCACACAGAGGTAAATAAGTACTGTGATAAAAAGAACACAATTCTATGACAGCACTTAACAAAGGAGCCTGAATGAGATTATATCTCTATCTCTCTGTTTACTTATCAATCTGAGCAGTCTATCTGCCGAGAAAAATATGTGTCCAACAAAATAGCTGATGCAGGAGGGAAGGTGACTAAAATTTGGGCAAAGGTGAAGAAAAGGCAGGGGCACGTCCCTTCTCCTAACATCACCATTGGGATACAGTGGCTGTCGAATGCACTACAGAGAAAGCAGCCTACCGGGAGCATAACCATGAAGAAGATGTTTACAGTGCTGAACTGATGAGAGGATAGTTTAAAGTGCACTAGATTGGGAATCAAGAAAAACTGCCTTATAATCCTAGCTCTACCACTGACTGTTGTATAACTCTGTGCAAGCAACTTCCCTGCTCTGAGCCTCAGTTTCCCCTTTCTAAGGATGGTAAGGTTGGACTTTATAATCTCTAAGATTCCTTCTAGTTCTAGGATTCTATAACCATTAGCCTATGAAATTAGAGTCTGTCCAGGTTTTCAGCACAGTTAAGAAAGCACTTGGGTAATGAGCTTGGGATTCCTGGGTGATTATTTGCAGGCTCTTAATCGAAAACAAGATAGTTAACATTTAGGTAGTTTTGCTGGAGCTCCTGAAGCAAAAGAAGGGATGGCTGGGCCAGCTTACCTGGTCACAAACCAGTCTTGCAGTCCCTGGCTATAGTCTATAAGCCATTTCTCTCACCAAGATCTCAAATGAATTCTTGTGTTGCAATAAAAAAAGATGAACACATTCATTCTGGAGAGGTGATCTCTTCATCCAAAAAGTCTCCAGGGAAACTTTTATCAAATAGCTGAACGTGAAAGCAAAGCATGACTCAAGGAAACCACATGACCTTCTGCCCAGAGAATGATGAATACTTTCTGCCTTGGCCAGGAAGGAAAACATGAACTAGAATTGATTTGTTTGTTCTCTTCTCTCAGGAGAAAGTGGGAGTGAGGGCATTAGAAATTCCATTTTGAAGAGTCTAGATTCAAATCTTTGTATTTTCTTGATATGTGGGAGTTAAGAGAGAGAAAATACTTCTCCTGTTCAATTATGTTTGTTGTTCTGCAATTTGAACAGAATACATTTTTCTGATTAAATTTTAAAATGATAGCATTTTTAAGTAAATAAGCAGTTCAAGTACTACGGCTAAGATTATAATTTAAGCAGCCATCTATTAAATGAAGAAAGAGAGAAAGATAACAACTACAGATTTAACATCATATTCTGAGGCATCTGAATAGGATAAGTGAAAACTGGCAGGCAGGGGGGATCTTCCTTCTATCTTTAAAGAGAATGAGGTGATTAAGGGATTGCTCTTAGGTCCATGAATATAAAGGTCCTGAAATTATGTGGATGCAATGAGATCACAGTGTTCTGAGCTATAAGTCCGTAAGGTACACTAACTAGTTCTTTAAATAAGAGAAATTAACTGACCTCATTTAAATAGCATGGAGTGGTTTTTAAAGGAAAAAAAAGAGGTTTCATTAACTGCTTATAAATGGCCCTATTTCAAAAGATGCAAATCCACAGAGGAATTTATGTTTGGAGAAAAAGTCTATCTCCCATCACAAGAAGCCATTTTTTATCATTTTGCTTCCAGTTTTTCCTTTTGTTGTGGCATTTGTTCAATTCATTCATTCATACATTCAAATATCTACTAAGCACAGATTTTACATCAAGTACTGTATTAGGCATTGTCATATTTTTTGGCTTTTAAGAACTGTTTAGATGTTAAGCCTCCAAGGCCAAGATTTTAATGCCAATTTTAAGATTTTCCACCTTTCTTTGGAATTTCTTCCCTTTCTCATTTTACTCCAACCACCCCTTTAATCCAAGCTGTAGGCTATCAGGAAAGTGGGAAGTGGGTGTGGCATGCAAGATAGCATAAGTGCAAGCCAGAGTTGGCATATAAAGGAATGTTTCCAAATGTCAAGACATTTTAATGACGATATAGAAAACTCTACCCCACCCTCAATCAGAGGCAAGATATGCCCCTGTTCTTTAGACTCCTTTAGGATTCTGATCAATACCTGTGGACTGAAGTCTGCCACCTCCAACAAAGGAAAACCCAAAGTAGAGAACAAAGAGTTCTGCCCAAGCATTAGCATTTGTCTTTAGCATCTCTTGTTCACTAGTGCTGGCTTGCTGCTACATTGGATTTGTCAGCCTCTATATCATGCTCACCTAGTTCTGGGACAGCACCCCAACCTCTCATCATCACTATTCCCTTATCCTGATTTTTAAAAATTTCATAGCACTTACTACCTCCTAACATATTATGTATGTGTTTGTTTACAAGCCCTAAGACAGTGAACTGTGTCTATTTGTTCCCTCAGTGCCTAGAATAGTACCTGGTTCATAGTTGAGCACTCCAAAACATGTGTTTAATTAACTAATGAAAGAGTGATACTTGCCTGTTCCTTTTTGCCATAGCTCACTCTTTGGGCCTCAATCTCCATGTCTTAGATCTTCTGAATCAACCTAATTCTCCTGTTCCTAGGGCATCAATCCTTTGCTTGCCCTACCTGATATGTAGACGGTGAACTGGACCCACATTTAACCCAGGGAAGAAAATAGCTAAATCAAGCATTTTTGCATATAAAAGGGCCCAACCACAAAACTATTCATTTTTCCTTAAGGCTATTTTTATGTTACTGTACATGTGAGTACTTAAAATCGTTTTGACCAAAACATATGAAGCAGAAACATAACTACACACCACAGCTCCCCTGCAGGTCCTCATACCCCTCCTAGGCAACATTTGCATTTTAATAGGGAACGCTTTAAAGCCCTAGGCCTAGCTCATAGGAGTGAAGAGCTCTGGGCCACGTTAATTAGGGGGCAACAGAAACTGGGGACCTTTTTAACCTCCTGTCAAGTCACTCTATCTGGCTCCCTTTTCCACCAGCACATTGGACAGGCAATCCTTGAAAAAGAATTTAGAAAACACTGAATACTGGGAATCTGTTCCCTAAGCAGGGAATCAATCCAACCAACCACTTTTTTCTTTGCCAACTGTTATAGCTTATGTCCTTCTAGACCAAGAACCCCAAAGGATTCTTTTTTCTATTGACAATTCAAGAGACTCTTCACACTCTCTTTGCTCTCACTGTGTATTAAGGATCTATTTTCAAAGAAGTACATAGCCAGAGGAGAGAAATATGACAGGAGCGCATTCCCAGCTACTCCCAAAGTGTCCTTGGTGTATGTTATGTTATCCCAGGGAATCAATGTGGGGATTGGGTTTGGGGAGTTGCACTTTGCACCTGCTGTCACGGATGAGATTGTCATAATACCTAGCAGTGAAGTAAGAGGGGTGAGGGTAAGAAATCAATTAAGCAGGCAGTTTTTAAAAAAATTAAACTATGTCTTTTGGAATAATTTTAGATTCACAGAAAAGTTGCAGAGATAGTACAGTGAGCTCTCATATACTCTTATTTTTTAATTAATTTTTATTGGAGTAGGGTTGCTTTACAATGCTATGTTAGCCTCCACTGCACAACAAAATGAGTCAGCCATACACATACAGATATCTCCTCCCTTTTGGACTTCTCTTCCATTTAGGTTACCACAGTGCATTAGGTAGAGTTCCCTGTGCTATACAGTATGTTCCCATCAGTTGTCTATTTTATACTCTTCACTCAGTTTCCCCTGATGTCAACATCTTATGTAACTATAATACATTTGTCAAAAGTAAGAAATTAATATTGATGTATCCCTATTAACTAAACTATTGGATTTCATCAGTTTTTCCACTAATGTCTTTTTACTGTTTCAGGGTCCAAGCTAGGATTCCACATTTCATTTAACAGATGGCTTTTTGGTACAATGTGAGAAGATCTAATCAAGAGGCCAAGCCTAGGCCAAGCTCATTAAGGGAAAGCTGCTCCCTCGGGCCTCTCTTTTTCTGACTACGAATCCTGGTTAGCCCGCACTGCATGGTACAGTCAAGGGGAGTTTGGCTAAACAGCAAAATCAAAAAAGGATGTTGCAAGGAGAAGGACATCTGTCAGATAATGGAAAAGCATGAAGGAAAAGAAAGAAAACAACCTCAGGTGCCAAGTAGAGATTAGGTAGACAAAAAGGAATTTGATGGCCATTCTCCCAGAGACTTCAAAGTCACTAATCGGAGTTTCTGAAAATTCAGCAAGGAGAAGAAGCCACCAAGAAGTCAGTAGGACTCCATGACGACCACAGTGGCAGAACCGTGCTCAGGGGTAAAAAGGCATTATGGTCAGGCATTCAGGCCGACACACTGAATGAGTTCCCTGCCTCCAACTCTATTAAGAATGGCAAACTGGTATTATCAAGTAGCCATGTTAAGGTTACTAAATCAAAGTGTGCCAAACACATGGAACGTTCTAGATGTTGCAAACTACAGTCCTGTGGGCTAAATCTGCTACCTGTTTTTGTCAATAAAGTTTTATTGGAACACTTAGCTACTTCCATTTGTTTAAGTATGGTCTGTGGCTGCTTTTGCACTACAAAGAGAGAGCTGATTAGTTGCAACAGGCCCACAAAGGCTAAAAGATTTACTAGCTGGCCCTTTATGGAAAGTGATCTAGATTGAATCAACAGGTAGAGAAATAAGAGGCTAAATGGTCTTTACCAAGTGGAAGCTATTAGTGTGCAGCTATTAGTCAGAATGCACAACCTACATCAGAGGTCTAGTGCATGGCCAGGGGCATATTCAACCATGAGTGAGGCTTCCCTGGAGACTCTGGGAATACTGGGCTACTGAGCCTGTCTTCTGCTCCAGGCCCCAGCTGCTGGACTCTCGAATTAAGTATAGATCACAACCATAGAAAGGCTGGAATGGCATGGTAGTGGGAAGGGGGAAATCAATCCTGACCAATGCTCTGGGAGAGCTTTGCATGAGTACAGTGATATTGAGAAACGGGAATAAGGGAAATCCTCGGGTAGAATCTATTTAAATATTTTAATGTTTTCCTTTCACAAGGTTGTATCTTCAGGATGACTAAAACATTAGATTACCAACAGATAAGGGAGTATTTTTATCTCTCAAGTCTTTATTGAATACTTCGTGCATGAACTACGGGATTACAAAGAGGTGTTATCCCCCTGTGATTTTAGTGAGGGAGAAAAGACATGCACCCAACCACTTCTAATAAAAGTACAATACAGAAAGGATCCAAATGTCTAAATGCCTTCATTTAGTCCCAATCCCCTTTTACTTCTAGGACTGCTCTGCACTTCCTTTCCCTATATCCTCCTTCCAACCTCTTCCACCTGTGCTCTCTGGAATCAGCATTTCAAGATAAGCAAACTCTCCAACATGCCCAACTTCTTCACATAACACTTGTTTCCTTAACTGAAATCTGGCTCTACCACAAGCCCCCTGCTTCCCCTCAAGCTCTCTCAAGAGCAGGCTACTCATTCCCCTACACTTCAGAAACCATACAACCATACTGTTTTTGTTGTCTTCATTTTAGAGATGAGAAAACAGGCCAAGTAACTTGCCCCAGGTCACACAGACAGTAAGTGGTAGAGCTGGGATCGGAACCCAGCTTGAAATGATTGGAGAACCATGCTCTTTACCATACTAGACAGCATTTCTTATCCTCTATAATCCTCCACCATCACTTGTTGCTCAAAGTGAAACATCAGAAAAACAATAGACTTTTAAAAATTATTTTTGGATCAGGTACTTTCCTAGAGTACCTGATGTATTGCCTGATGTTTCTGTAGGGGCAGTAGGGATTTCACAGGCTCACTTTATGTTCTTGCAGCACCTATTACCCACGCACTCTTCTTTCTTGGAGCCAAAACATTGTCACCAGCAAACTAATAGTCTGTAGGCCAATTCTATCTTATCTGATAGAATATCCGCCAGAAGGCATGAGGAAGTTAGAACCAGGAGAGTTTGAAAGAGATATAACCAGGAGAACTATGTGAGGAGAGGTGGAGAGAATGCTGTTAATTAGCAGTGCTTCCTAATCAGTCTGCCCCAGCACTCTGGTGTGCTGCGAGTTACAGATTTGTCTATGCACTGATGATATATTGACCCACTCAGTCTCAAGGTCCCAGCGCTGATCACCTCTGGGGGCTACAAGTCTCACCTTTTTACACCAGAGTTCCATAGAAGTGTTTTCTGCTTATGTCACAGTTGCAGTGCAGGGGTTTGGAAAGCACAGACCTTGAAGATGATGAAAATTGATGTTCTGGCCACCAAAGGTTTCATGCCTTATACCCAGTGTGGAACCTCTTCTTTCCTCCTGGTCTGCTATGATGTCAGAGATTCAGGGTGCCTTTCAGAGGGCTTGGGAGAGTAGGGTATGAGAGGAAGTGTGGAAGAGGAGCAGAGTCCACCCAGGGTGAGGGGAACTCATGGCATTCAAGGTGAAGTGGTGTCTGGCCTTTTAGAACAATCCCAACTCTCCTGACAAATGTTTTGCTTAGCATGCAAGATAGATGCACAAGCAGAAATGGCCTATTGACAAACAGGTGAATCTTTCTGCAATACTTGTGTCAGTCAGATCAGCCCTGATTAGATATGAACTGATATCTTGGCAATTCCCCAAATACAAATGAAGTGATAGAGAAATAGATATGTACAATTATATGTGGAATCTAAAATATGATACAAATGAACTTACTTATACAACAGAAATAGACTCACAGACAAAGCAAACAAACTCATGGTTACCAAAGGGGAAAGGGGCAGAGAGGAATAAATCGGGAGTTCGGGATTAGCAGATACAAGCTACTATATATAAAATAGACAAACAACAAACAAGGTCCTACTGTATAGCACAGGAAACTATGTCCAATATTTTATAATAAACCATAATGGAAAAGAAAAAAAATAGATATGTAGATAAAGGGAAACAGTCTTGGAAGGCTATATACCAAAATATTGATAGTGGGTTTTTTTTTCTCATTTTGTTAGGCCTTTCTGTATATTCTCGTTTATTTTAACATTGTGTATGCATTTTTCCTACCATAAAAAATAATAGCAATAAAGCTATTACCATTTTGGAAAATGCCACTACAACAAACAAAGTACTACATGACCTTGGATACATCCAAACCTCACTTAAACTCAGTTCCCCTATAAAACAAAGATAATACCATTGTGTTACAGGTTGTTACAATGCTCAACAGAAAAATTAGCAGACATGTAGCAGGAACTCAATGCATATTTCTTTAAAAAACAAACAAGCCTTCTGAAAGGAGAATGTCAGCAATATAAATATGAGGTTAATTCTGCAAAAAATGAAAACAACAGAAGCCTTTGAATTCAGGGTCAGACTGCTTAGCTTTTGTGCCTCTAGAGGTCAGGAAAAAGCAACACATGAAGCAAGTTAAGTAGAATGAGGAACCTTATTGCCAAGGAAGAAACTTACCCAAAATCTACTAACACACTTTGCTGTCCCAT
Source organism: Physeter macrocephalus (assembly GCF_002837175.3). NCBI lineage: Eukaryota > Metazoa > Chordata > Mammalia > Artiodactyla > Physeteridae > Physeter > Physeter macrocephalus. Next base: position 86,848,379 of record NC_041234.1, on the reverse strand, counting down.
TGTTCACTCCTCTCTTGCTTTAACTCCTCTATTTTTCCTTTCCCTAGTGATATGAAAGTCTTAATAAACCTAACAGGGTCCCCAAGCATGTCACTGGAAGACACATCTTGTTAGATGTACATCTAACCCATGGATGGAAATCTGCCCCTTCTGTCACTGACCATAATGATCTGAGATTTTCTAAATGGACACATGATTCGGCTCAAGCCAGTCTGACCTACTGCACCTACAAACTTGTGGTCTGTGGTATATTTTTTTTGCTCTAAGGAAGCTTTTGTCTCATCTCATTACTTTCTGTCAAGTACGCATAGATAGACGCTTTCAGTATGTTTACATTTTAAAAGAAGAAATCAAGTAAGAGAACAGAGTAGGGAATGCCTGCCAAGCTTAAAGCAGAAGATGGGCGTAGCAGAAGGAGATTAGACTCAAAAAATCATCCTAAACCAAAACACATATTCAAAATTACTCATGTAATACTGTGCATCTGGCCCTGTTCTTAATACTTCACATATATCAACTCATTTAATTTTCACACAACCTCATGAGATAGGTACTTTTACTATCCCATTTTACAAATAAAGAAACTGAGGCACAGACTCACTCATGTAACCCAGCTAGTAAGTGGTAGAACCAGCCCGACTCCCGGGTCTCTGCTTGTAAACCCAGCGCCATGCTGTCCCTCTAGGAAACAAAGCACTTTCAAGCACAGGCTGCAATTAACCTGAGTAAAAGATAAACCCCCTAAGTGTTCCTTCTCTATTTCTCCAGGCAGTTTTTCTTTTCAAACATCCATCTTTATCCCTATTTACTCACCTCCTCTAGCCTGCAGTCATTGTCACCCACACTTATTGACAATTAAGATCTTCAAAAAGGTATTTCAGCAGGACATTGTTTCAGCAGGTCCTGAAAATTAACTACTTACCTCTTCCCTGCCTTGTCATTCATCTGAGCTCACTGGCTCTTATCCCGTTGGTAGTTGCCAATGTACAAAAAATGATCGTCTACTGCACACTTAACTACTCTGCCACCTCCTGCCAATTCAGGTCATTCAAGAACATGGTCTTTTATAGGAAATGAGAAAGGGAGCTGAAAGAATTAAATACCCCAAGAATGTACTGCACCTTATCTTCATGTTCGCAATTAGTGGACACAGCAGCTACACTGGCACTGGGAATGTTTTCGTTGGACAGAGCCTCTGAAAGACACTGCTGAATAATACGGATCTGTAAGCCATTACTACTCAGCACTTTGTCAAGAACACAATATTAATTACCCTCTAGAGCTTTTAAGAAACGGCTGATCCTTTGGAAGGAGGTGATTTCAACAAGTCACTTATTCCTCAGGTTGCAAATATGCTTAATTTCCTTCTTTGTGAAGAGTACTGTATTTTTCTATATGAATTGATTTTAACGAAGATATTTTCCATTTCTAAAGAACATGTTCTCCATTAATGGCATTTGAGTGGAAAGCAAAATGCTACAATACTGGCCAGAAAGGAAACCTTAGGAGGTCCCTGATAATACACGTGCAGGACCCTGCCATCTTGGGGCTGGAAGGGCACCTAAAGGCCAAGAAGGGAAATAGTGATTGCAGCAGCTCATTCACAGTCCTCTCTGAAGGTCCTTTCTTGGTTGTTACCTGACTGGAGGAGGAGTGATATGAACACAAAGCCAAAGTAATGTAAAGTGCAGAAAATAAACTAGAGTCAACAATATTAAAAATAAAAGAGAACAGATTTAAGCCAGTGACCTCTGTCTGCAGGGAATACGATTTCATACTGGTCTTGGCCCAGCAAGAGACAGATGATTCAAGGTATTTGGATTTACTCAATCCACTTCTCCAAGGATTTGCTGAGAACCTACTGTGTGCCTAGCTTTGTGCTTAAAACCAAGACAGGAGGGAAGAGTGAGGGTTGATCTGAAGGGAGGATTAAAAAATAAGAAGAAATAAGAAGTCCTTCCCTCTAATGGATGGACCACTTAATTTGGGAGACAAGACACATTGACAGGAGACAGAGAACAGTTCACTGAATCTATAAGCAAGTGTAGGATAAGACGGTACATGTGCCATAGTTTCTCAAGGCTAAGACCCATGTGATTCCTTTGGAATTTTAATGGTTCTGAAAATGAAACATGTTTTACAGCTGCTGTGTACATATCATATAGTGCTTCGTTGTTTAATTTTTTAAAAACATCTTTATTTGAGCATAATTGCTTTACAATGTTGTGTTAGTTTCTGCTATATAACAAAGTGAAACAGCTATATGTATACATATATCATCATATCCCCTCCCTCTTGCATCTCCCTCCCACCCTCCGTATCCCACCCCTCTAGGTGGTAACAAAGAACCGAGCTGATCTCCCTATGCTATGTGGCTGCTTTCCAATAGATATCTATTTTACACTTCGTAGTGTATATATGTCAATGCCACGCTTTCACTGCATCCCAGTTTACCCTTCCCCCTCCCCATGTCCTAAGTTCATTCTCGACGTCTGCGTCTTTATGCCTGTCCTGCCCCTAGGTTCTTCAGAACCTTTTTTTTTCTTTAGGTACCAAATATATGTGTTAGCATATGGTATTTCTTATTCCCTTTCTGACTTACTTCACTCTGTATGACAGACTCTAGGTCCATGCACCTCACTACAAATAAATCAACTTCATTTCTTATTATGGCTGAGTACTATTCAATTGTATATCTGTGCCACATCTTCTTTATCCATTCATCTGTCAATGGACAATTAGGTTGCTTCCACATCCTGGCTATTGTAAATAGAGCTGCAATGAACATTGTGGTACATGACTCTTTTTGAATTATGGTTTTCTCAGGGTATATGCCCAGTACTGAGATTGCTGTGTCATATGGTAGCTCTACTTTTGGTTTTTTAAGGAACCTCCAAAATGTTCTCCATAGTGGCTCTATCAACTTACATTTCCACCAACAGTGCAAGAGTGTTCCCTTTTCTCCACACCCTCTCCAGCATTTATTGTTTGTAGATTTTTTGATGATGGTCATTCTGGCCGGTGGGAGGTGATACCTCATTGTACTTTTGATTTGCATTTCTCTAATGATTAGTGATGTTGATCATCCTTTCATATGTTTATTGGCAACCTGTATATATTCTTTGGAGAAATGTCTATTTAGGTCTTCTGCCCATTTTTGGATTGGGTTGACTGTTTTTTTTTGATATTGAGCTGCATGAGCTCTTGTATATTTTGGAGATTAATCCCTTGTAAGTTGCTTTGTTTGCACAGATTTTCTCCCATTCTGAGGGTTGTCTTTCCGTCTTGTTTATGGTTTCCTTTGCTGTGCAAAAGCTTTGAAGTTTCATTACATCCCATTTGTTTATTTTTGTTTTTATTTCCGTTTCTCTAGGAGGTGGGTCTGAAAAGATCTTGCAGTGATGTATGTCATAGAGTGTTCTGCCTATGTTTTCCTCTAAGAGTTTTATAGTTTCTGGCCTTATATTTAGGTCTTTGATCCATTTTTAGTTTATTTTTCAGTATGGTGTTAGGGAGTGTTCTAATTTCATTCTTTTACATGTAGCTGTCCAGTTTTCCCAGGACCACTTATTGAAAAGGCTGTCTTGTCTCACTGTATATTCTTGCCTCCTTTATCAAAGACAAGCTGACCATATGTGCGTGTGTTTATCTCTGGGCTTTCTATCCTGTTCCATTGATCTATATTTCTGTTTCTGTGCCACTACCATACTGTCCTGATTACTGTAGCTTTGTAGTATAGGCTGAAGTCTGGGAGACTGATTCCTCCAGCTCCATTTTTCTTTCTCAAGATTGCTTTGGCTATTCGGGGTCTTTGGTGGTGTTCCCATACAAATTGTGAAATTTTTTTGTTCTAGTTCTGTGAAAATTGTCATTGTTAGTTTGATAGGGATTGCATTGAATCTGTAGATTACCTTGGGTAGTATAGTCATTTTCACAATGTTGATTCCTCCAATCCAAGAACATGGTATATCTCTCCATCTGTTTGTATCATCTTTATTTCTTTCATCAGTGTCTTATAGTTTTCTGCATACAAGTCTTTTGTCTCCTTAGGTAGGTTTATTCCGAGGTATTTTATTCTTTTTGTTGCAATGGTAAATGGGAGTGTATCCTGAATTTCTCGTTCAGATATTTCATCATTAGTGTATAGGAATGCAAGAGATTTCTGTACATTAATTTTGAATCCTGCTACTTTACCAAATTCATTGATTAGCTATAGTAGTTTTCTGGTAGCATCTTTAGGATCCTCTATGTACAGCATCATCTCCTCTGCAAACAGTGACAGTTTTACTTCTTTTCCGATTTGGATTCCCTTAATTTCCTTTTCTTCTCTGATTGCCGTGGCTAAAACTTCTGAAACTATGTTGAATAGTAGCGGTGAGAGTGGACATCCTTGTCTTGTTCCTGATCTTAGAGGAAATGGTTTTAGTTTTTCACCATTGAGAATGATGTCGGCTGTGGAGTTGTCATATATGGCCCTTATCATGTTGAGGTAGCTTCCCCCTATGCCTACTTTCTGGGGAGTTGTTATCATCAATAGGTGTCAAATTTTGTCAAAAGCTTTTTCTGCATCTACTGAGATGATCATGTGGTTCTGATTCTTCAGTTTGTTAATATGGTGTATCACATTGATTGATTTGTGTATATTGAAGAATCCTTGCATTCCTGGGATAAACCCCACTTGATCATGGTGTATGATCCTTTTAATGTGCTCTTGGATTCTGTTTGCTGGTATATTGTTCAGGATTTTTGCTTCTATGTTCATTGGTGATATTGGCCGGTAGTTTTCTTTCTTTGTGACATCTTTGTCTGGTTTCGGTATCAGGGTGAT
>NC_041234.1:86834080-86843323 GCF_002837175.3 Physeter macrocephalus | reverse complement strand
AGTCTCAATTTCAGTGCTTGTGATTGGTCTGTTTACATTTTCTATTTCTTCCTGGTTCAGTCCCAGAAGGTTGTGCATTTCTAAGAATTTGTCCATTTCTTCCAGGTTGTCCATTTTATTGGCAAAGAGTTGCCTGTAGCAATCTCTTGTGATCCTTCGTATTTCTGCAGTGTCAGTTGTTACTTCTCATTTTTCATTTCAAATTCTGTTGATTTGGGTCTTCTCCCTTTTTTTCTTGATGAGTCAGCCTAACGGTTTATCAATTTTTTTTATCTTCTCAAAGACAAAGCTTTTCGTTTTACTGATCTTTGCTATTGTTTCCTTCATTTCTTTTTCATTTCTTTCTGACCTCATCTTTATGATTTCTTTCCTTCTGCTAACTTTGGGGTTTTTTTCCTTCATTCTCTAACTGCTTCAGGTGTAAGGTTAGATTAATTGAGAGGTTTCTTGTTTCTTGAGGTAGGATTGTATTGCTATAAACTTCCTCTTAGAACTGCTTTTGCTGCATCCCATAGGTTTTGGGTCGTCGTGTTTTCATTGTCATTTCCTTTAGGTATTTTTTGATTTCCATTTTGATTTCTTCAGTGATTGCTTGGTTATTTCGCAGCGTATTGTTTAGCCTCCATGTGTTTCTATTTTTAACAGTTTTTTTCCTGTAATTGATATCTACTTTCATAGCATTGTGGTTGGAAAAGATACTTGATACCTTTTCACTTTTCTTAAATTTACCAAGGCTTGATTTGTGACCCAAGATATGATCTATCCTGGAGAATGTTCCATGAGTGCTTGAGAACAAAGGGTATTCTGTTGTTTTTGAATGGAGTCCTAAAATATCAGTTAAGTCCATCTTGTCTATGTGTCATTTAAAGCTTGTGTTTACTTATTTATTTTCATTTTGCATGATCTGTTCATTGGTGAAAGTCGGGTGTTAAAGGCCCATACTATGATTGTGTTACTGTCAATTTCCCCTTTTATGGCTGTTAGCATTTTCCTTATGTATTGAGGTGATCCTATGGTGGGTGCACAAATATTTACAATTGTTATATCTTCTTCTTGGATTGGTCCCTTGATCACTGTGTCCTTCTTTGTCTTCTGTAACAGTCTTTATTTTAAAGTCTATTTTGTATGATATGAGAATTGCTACTCCAGCTTTCCTTTGATTTCCATTTGCATGGAATATCTTTTTCTATCCCCTCACTTTCAGTCTGCACGTATCCCTAGGTCTGAAGTGGGTCTCTTGTAGACAGCATATACACGGGTCTTGTTATTTTATCCATTCAGCCAGTCTATGTCTTTCGGTTGGACAATTTAACCCAGTTACATTTAAGATAATTATCGATATGTATGTTCCTCTTACCATTTTCCTAATTGTTTTGGGTTTGCTTTTTTAGGTCTTTTCCTTCTCTTGTGTTTCCTGCCTAGAGAAGTTCCTTTAGCATTTGTTGTAGAGCTGGTTTCGTGGTGCTGAATTCTCTTAAGTTTCGCTCGTCTGTAAGGGCTTGATTTTTCGCTGTCAAGTCTGACTGAGATCCTTGCTGGGTAGAGTAATCTTGGTTGTAGGTTTTTCCCTTTCATCACTTTAAATATGTCCTGCCACTCACTTCTAGCTTGCAGAGTTTCTGCTGAAAGATCAGCTGTTAACCTTATGGGGATTCCCTTGTATGTTATTTGTTGCTTTTCCCTTGCTGCTTTTAATAATTTTTCTGTCTTTAATTTTTGATAGTTTGATTAATATGTGTCTTGGTGTGTTTCTCCTTGGATTTATCCTGTATGGGACTCTCTGTGCTTCCTGGACTTGACTGACTATTTCCTTTCCCATGTTAGGGAAGTTTTTGACTATGATGTCTTCAAATACTTTCTCAGAGCCTTTCTTTTTCTTTTCTTCTTCTGGGACCCCTATTATTTGAATGTTGGTGCATTTAATGTTGTCCCAGAGGTCTCTGAGATTGTCCTCAATTCTTTTCATTCTTTTTCCTTTATTCTGCTCTGCAGTAGTTATTTCCACTATTTTATCTTCCAGGTCACTTATCCCTTCTTCTGCCTCAGTTACTCTGCTGTTGATTCCTTCTAGAGAATTTTTAATTTCATTTATTGTGTTGTTCATCATTGTTTGTTTGCTGTTTAGTTCTTCCTGGTGCTTTTTAAACGTTTCTTGTATTTTCTCCATTCTATTTCCAGGAGTTTGGATCATTTTACCATCATTACTCTGAATTCTTTTTCAGGTAGACTGCCTATTTCCTCTTCATTTGTTTGGTCTGGTGGGTTTTTACTTTGCTCCTTCATCTGCTGCATATTTCTCTGTCTTCTAATATTGTTTAACTTACTGCGTTTGGGGTCTCCTTTTCACAGGCTGCAGGTTCATAGTTTTCTTTCTTTTTGGTGTCTGCCCCCAGTGGGTGAGGTTGGCTCAGTGGCTTGTTTAGGCTTCCTGGTGGAGGGGACTGGTGCGTGTGTTCTGGTGGGTGGGTCTGGATCTTGTCTTTCTGGGAGGAAGGCTGTGTCTGGTGGTATGTTCTGGGCTGTCTGTGAACTTAGTATGATTTAGGCAGCCTCTCTGCTAATGGGTGGGGTTGTGTTCCTGTCTTGCTAGTTGTTTGGCATGGGGTGTCCAGCACTAGGGCCTGCTGGCCATTGGGTGGAGCTAGGTCTTAGCATTGAGATGGAGATCTCGGGGAGAGCTCTCGCTGATTGATATTATGTGGGGTAGGGAGGTCTCTGGTGGTCCAATGTCCTGAAATTGGCTCTCCCACCCCAGAGGCTCAGGCCTCACAGCAGGCCAGAGCACCAAGATCCTATCAGCCACACAGCTCAGAAGAAAAGGGAGGAAAAAAAAGAAAGAAAAAAAAAATTTAAGTAAATAATAAATAAATAAATAAAATAAAAATTATTAAAATGAAAAAAATAGAAAAAAGAAGAGAGCAACCAAACCAATAAACAAATCCACCAATGGTAACAAGTGCTAAAACCTATACTAAGATAAACATAAAAATCAGAAACAAATCAGTCACAGACAGCAAACCCGAAGTCTACAGTTGCTCCCAAAGTCTACTGCCTCAATTTTGGGATGATTCTTTGTCTCTTCAATTGTTCCACAGATGCAGCGTACATCAAGTTGATTGTGAGGATTTAATCTGCTGTTCCTGAGGCTGCATGGAGAAATTTCCCTTTCTCTTCTTTGTTTGCACAGCTCCTAGGGTTCAGCTTTGGTTTTGGCCTACCTCTGCTTGTAGGTCGCCCTCAGGCGTCTGTTCCCCACCCAGACAGTTAAGGGATTAAAGCAGCAGCTGATTAGGATGCTCTTGCTCACTCTGGCCCTGGGGAGGGAGGGATATGGTAGTCATAACTGGAATGCAGGGTGAGCCTGTGGTGGCAGAGGCTGACATGATGTTGCAACACCCTGAGGTGCGCCATGTGTTTGCCTGGGGATGTTGTCCCTAGATCACGGGACCCTGGCAGTGACGAGCTGCACAGGCGCCTGGGGAGGGGTGTGTGTGTGTGGATAGTGACCTGTGCTTGCACACAGGATTCTTGGTGGCAGCATCAGCATTAGCGTTTCATGCCAGCCCCTGGGGTCTGAGCTGATAGCTGTGGCTCCTGGCTGTCTCTGGAGCTTGCTTAAGCAGTGCTCTGCCTTATGTGGGCATGCGGGAAAGGAATCCCCTCTCTTCGTGCACCCGGAAACAATGGTCTCTTGCCTCTTCAGCAGGTCCAGACTTTTTCCTAGACTCCCTCCCAGCTAGCTGGGGCACACTAGACCCCTCAGGCTGTCTTCATGCAGCCAACCCCAGTCCTCTCCATGGGGCCTGACCTCTGAAGCCCGAGCCTCACCTCCCAGTCCCCACCAGCCCTGGTGAGTGAGCAGACAAGCCTCTCAGGCTGGTGAGTGCTGGTCAGCACCGATCCTCTGTGTAGGAATCTCTCCACTTTGCCCTCCGCACCTTTGTTGCTTTGCTCTCCTCTGTGGATCCAAAGCTTCCCCCCTGCCCACCCTCCATCTGTGCCAGTGAAGGGGTTTCCTAGTGTGTGGAAACTTTTCCTCCTTCACAGCTCCCTCCCAGAAGTGCAGGTCCCATCCCTATTCTTTTGTCGCTGTTTTTTCTTCTTTCTTTCGCCCTACCCAGGTACGTGGGGAGTTTCTTGCCTTTTGGGAAGTCTGAGGTCTTCTGCCAGTGTTCAGTAGGTGTCCTGTAGGAGTTGTTCCACATGTAGATGTATTTTTGATGTATTTGTGGGGAGGAAGGTGATCTTCACATCTTACTCCTCCATCATCTTGAAGGTCCCCCAGTTCAACTGATTTTTATACTTCAAATTTAGAGAGTAAATACAAATTGTGAGTGTAGCATTTCTGTTTTCATCTAAAGCTTGAAAATTTTAATATGAAAAAGGTTATCCAACTCTCTAAACCTGACCTTGAAACTCAAATACTGTGACATTAGGTAGCAAAATATACATCTTGAATTGCTGGTCTAAAATATTTTAATAATAGTCATGTGTTCTCTTAGGTCAAATTATAGGTATTATTTATTGTAGCTTTCTTTTACAATATCTATATCTACATCTTATCTGTACTTATGGATCTTAAAATAACTAAACAAAAAAGCAAATGTGTAGATTTTTTTTCAGAGCAAGCTTTGAAAGAAATAAACATGTAGATACAGTATGGTACCTTTCTCTTTAACCCTTCACCATACTTAGTTCCAGTTTAATCTACCCTGAAATTTGCCCCAGCCATCGATTCAATATAGAACCTATTCTGAGTTCTATCTTCATGTTAATTCACATGAAGGATTGTTTGGAACTTCTGTGCTGGGAACTTATAACAGTTGAGTTTCAAAAACCATTTTAGAGTTTTACAGTTGCCAACTAGAGTACTTCAGCTTAAGGAATCATTCATCACACAGCTGGTTGTCCAATGTATTCCCTGTACATTTCACCTTTCATCTCTCTCCTTCTTATGGGGGGAAGAAGGCAGAGTGATGGAGAGTCTGGTTGGTGTGGCTCAGATCACCATCAGGCATTGTTCTTGCCAGGACTACTCTTTCAGTTTACTCTTCTCCCTTTTTAATTTTGAGGAAAAATCTATTTAATGTCCCTCTCCTTTCTGATCAATACTACCTTTTTTCCACATGAAAACCATGACTTGCCAAAGTCATACCCTTATAAACAGCAACTTTTATAACTGGCTTCAGCAGGATAGATTTTTAGAGATAACTTGTATTTCCTCTAATTAAACATAATTACATTTGTTGTTTACAAAAGAGGGTTTTGGAAAGAAATTTTAGACAATTGTATCACAGGGAGTATCAGTATATAGCCCATGGTTAACCAAATCAACCTGGTTTAACAATAACAATGACAAAAAAACAACAATAAAACTGCATGAAACATTTGTTTCACTTGGAGTCAGTCCTGACTGAAGAAAATCTTTTTCAGTCAAAAACTGGCCTCCAAGGAGACACATTTTCTTGTAATATGTACGAAAACTCTCCTTTCCATTTTTTCTCACTCTTCTCTTTGGTAGATTGGTGTTTGGTATGGATGTTGTAGGGCAATGTTTGCATGATTAGTTATAACACTAACAAAAACTGTGAGATATCCTTTTTCAGTTGAGAAGATATTAGCCTTTCACATATTCCCATTAAGGAAAAGAGAAAGGATTTGCCTGACATCATTAGTGGTAGAATTTGGTTTAGAACCCCTGCCCATGGTATATTATATTAACACTATATTTCCAAGCAGACATGGCCCTGCCCTGAAATAGTTCTTCAGACAAAATTATATGGGAGACAGCAAACCTCAAGGCAAAAAGTGACTTTAGCACTAAGCCACTAGAAGACCTTTATTACAGTTAATTGTCATTGACCCCATCTCAGAAATTCATAGGTTCACTTCAACTCCTTTGCCTTCTAAAGTAGACAAACCTCCCCTAGATGTAGTTTATTCGGGAATTCCTACCACTGACTTGTTTTCTGCAAATTTGCTCAGTATTTTCTGCTCTGGAGGATCCTAAGGAGATAAAGTTTCATCTTGAGAAGTCAGGAGAATTTATTACTATTATTGTCATACCAGGGAAAGGAGATGAATTTATTTAGCAGCATCTGAAAATAGAATTGCCTCAGCGTTGACGCCTGCTGCTGATGCTAAATGATGAATACTAAGCACCTGGCACACAATTTGTGCTTCTCTTCATTTATCTGTTCTTCATATTTCGGTGCTTAAAGATGCATGGAGCACATTTTCACTGTGTTCTACTCTGGGTTGGAAGCCAGGCAGTAGATGTCAATGATTATTTGTTGAGCATCCATACCACATGGGGAACTGTACAAAGCACAGCACAGAATTGTAGAAAAAACATAAGTGTGTAGAATCCAGCCAGGAACCCAGCAGTTGAATGCTAGCTCTGTGAAGCTCCCAGCTTGGTGACCTTGGGCAAATTACTTAACTTTCCTGAGATTCACTGTCCTTAACTCTAAAATGGGAGTAATAATAGCTGTCCTGTATTATTTAGAGGGTTGATGTGAGGTTCCAATGTGTTATTGCTTGGGGTAGAGTTCTGCAAAATGTGGCGTGTCGCTGCGTGCTGAAGGCCAAGGACAGCCCTTACCATAGCTATAGTGGGCAGCATTCTCCTTGCTTCATGAAGTACCTCCCAATACATCTACCATGGGACCCTTAAGGCCTACATTTTTTTTACTTGAGGATAAAAAACCTTTCATTACACAATCAGAGGTCTGCTTCAAACAGTGGTCCCATGTGGAGTGGAAAGCATATATTTGAACTTTGGAGCCAGACCCATTCAGTTACTAACTCTGTGATCCTGGAAAAGATGCATAACATCTCTGAGCCTCTATTTCTTCAACTGTAAAGTGGAGATGAGCAGTAGTACATACTTTCATAGCGTTGCTAGGAGGTTTGAATGAGATGAAGTCTGCCAAGTACCTAGCAGATGCTAGGCTCACTAAATGGTAATTCCTTTGGGAAACAAGGGAGTAGGGTGGCTGTCAACAATGCTCTCCCACTCTTACGCTTTAATCTATTACCTTAAGGCTGGCAAGAACACACCCAAAACAGTGAAGAAGATGATAACAGGAACATACATATTGAAAATTACCTTAAATGTAAATGGATTAGGGGCTTCCTTGGTGGCGCAGTGGTTAAAAATCTGCCGGCCAATGCCGGTGACACGAGTTTGAGCCCTGGCCCAGGAAGGAACCACATGCCATGGAGCAACTAAGCCCATGCGCCACAACTACTGAGCTGGCACTCTAGAGTTCGCGTGGCACAACTACTGAGCCCGCATACCACAACTACTGAGCCTGAATGCTACAACTACTGAAGCCCACATGCCTACAGCCCGTGCTCTGCAACAAGAGAAGCCACTGCAATGAGAAGTCTGCACACCACAACAAAGAGTAGACCCACTCACCACAACCAGAGAAAGCCTGTGCACAGAAACAAAGACCTAACACAGCCAAAAATAAAAATAAATTTATTTTAAAAATATGAAAATGGATTAAATGCTCCAAACAAAAGACAGAGACTGGCTGAATGGATAAAGAAAGATATAACAATTGTAAATATTTATGCACCCAACATAGGAGCACCTTAATACATAAGGCAAATACTAACAGCCATAAAAGGGGAAATCGACAGTAACACAATCATAGTAGGGGACATTAACACCCCACTTTCACCAATGGACAGATCATCGAAAATGAACATAAATAAGGAAACACAAGCTTTAAATGACACATTAGACAAGATGGACTTAATTGATATTTATAGGACTCCATCCAAAAACAACAGAATACACTTTCTTCTCAAGGGCTCATGGAACATTTTCCAAGATAGATCATATCTTGGGTCAAAAATCAAGCCTTGGTAAACTTAAGAAAATTGAAATCATATCAAGTATCTCTTCCAACCACAACGCTATGAGACTAGATAACAAGTACAGGAAAAAAATCTGTAAAAAATACAAACACATGGAAGCTAAACAATAAACTACTAAATAACCAAGAGATCACCGAAGAAATCAAAGAGGAAATCAGAAAATACCTAGAAACAAATGATAATGGAAACACAACGACCCAAAACTTATGGGATGCAACAAAAGAAGTCCTAAGAGGGAAGTTTATAACAATACAATCCTACCTGAAGAAACAAGAAAATCTCAAAAAACCTAACCTTACACCTAAACGAATTAGAGAAAGAAGAAAAAAACAAAACAAAAATAGCAGAAGGAAAGAAATCATGAAGTTCAGATCACAAATAAATGTAAAAGGGGCTTCCCCGGTGGTGCAGTCGTTGAGAATCCGCCTGCCAATGCAGGGGACACGGGTTAGATCCCAGGTCCGGGAAGATCCCACATTCCGTGGAGCAACTAAGCTCGTGTGCCACAACTATTGACCCTGTGCTCTAGAGCCCATGAGCCACAACTACTGAGCCCGTGTGTCGCAACTACTGAAGCCCACAGGCCTAGAGCCCATGCTCCACGAGAGAAACCACTGCAATGAGAAGCCCATGCACCGCAACAAAGAGTAGCCCCCGCTCGCCACAACTAGAGAAACCCTGTGCGCAGCAACGAAGACCCAACACAGCCAAAAATGAATAAATAAATAAATAAATAAAATTTTTTTAAAAAGAAAAAAGAAATAAATGAAAAAGAAATGATGAAAACAATAGCAAAGATCAATAAAACTAAAAGCTGGTGCTTTGAGAAGATAAACAAAACTGATAAACCATTAACCAGACTCATCAAGAAAAAAAGGGAGAAGACTCAAATCAACAGAATTAGAAATGAAAAATGAAAAGTAACAACTGACACTGCAGAAATACAAAGGACAATGAGATATTACTACAAGGAACTATATGCCAATAAAATGGACAACCTGGAAGAAATGGACAAATTCTTAGAAAAGCACAATCTTCCAAGACTGAACCAGGAAGAGATAGAAAATATAAACAGACCAATCACAAGCACTGAAATTGAAACTGTGATTTAAAATCTCCCAACAGGGCTTCCTGGTGGCGCAGCGGTCGAGAGTCCGCCTGCCGATGCAGGGGAGATGGGTTCGTGCCCCAGTCGGGGAAGACCCCACATGCTGTGGAGTGGCTGGGCCCGTGAGCCATGGCCGCTGAGCCTGCACATCTGGAGACTGTGTTCCACAATGGGAGTGGCCACAACAGTGAGAGGCCCACATACCACAAAAAAAAAAAAAAAAAAAAAAAAAAAAAAAAAAA
>NC_041234.1:86829510-86832449 GCF_002837175.3 Physeter macrocephalus | reverse complement strand
ATATATATGGAATCTAAGAAAAAAAATGTCATGAAGAGACAGGGGTAGGATGGGAATAAAGACACAGACCTACTAGAGCATGGACTTGAGGATATGGGGAGGGGGAAGGGTAAGCTGTGACAAAGTGAGAGAGTGGCATGGACATACATACACTACCAAACATAGGGTGGATAGCTAGTGGGAAGCAGCCGCATGGCACAGGGAGATCAGCTAGGTGGTTTGTGACCACCTAGAGGGCTACAATAGGGAGGGTGGGAGGGAGGGAGATGCAACAAGGAAGAGATATGGGAACATATGTATATGTATAACTGATTCAATTTGTTGTAAAGCAGAAACTAATACACCATTGTAAAGCAATTATACTCCAATAAAGATGTTAAAAAAAATAAATCTCCCAACAAACAAAAGCTCAGGACCAGATGGCTTCACAGGTGAATTCTACCAAACATTTAGAGAAGAGCTAACACCAATCCTTCTCAAACTCTTCCACAATATAGCAGAGGGAGGAACACTCCCAAACTCATTCTACGAAGCCACCATCACCCTGATACGAAAACCAGACAAAGATATCACAGAGGAAGAAAACTACAGGCCAATATCACTGATGAACATAGATGCAAAAATCCTCAACAAAATACTAGCAAACTGAATCCAACAGCACATTAAAAGTATCATACGCCATGATCAAGTGGGGTTTATCTCAGGAATGCAAGGATTCCTCAATATATGCAAATCAATCAATGTGATACACCATATTAACAAACTAAGGGATAAAAACCATCTGATAATCTCAACAGATGGAGAAGAAGCTTCTGACAAAATTCAACACCCATTTATGATAAAAACTCCCCAGAAATAAGGCATAGAGGGAACCCACTTCAACATAATAGGGCCATATATAACAAACCCACAGCCAACATCGTTCTCAATGGTGAGAAACTAAAACGACTTCTTCTAAGATCAGGAAGAACACAAGGTTGCCTACTCTCACTGCTGTTATTCAACATAGTTTTGGAAGTTTTAGCCATGGCCATCAGAGAAGAAAAAGAAATAAAAGAAATCCAAATCGGAAAAGAGAAGTAAAACTGTCAGTGTTTGAAGATGACATGATGCTATACATAAAGAATCCTAAAGATGCTACCAGAAAACTACTAGAGCTAATCAATGAATTTGGTAAAGTAGCAGGATAGAAAATTAATGCACAGAAATCTCTTGCATTCCTATACATTAAGGATTAAAAATCTGAAAGAGAAATTCAGCAAACATTCCCATTTACCACTGCAACAAAAGGAATAAAATAGCTAGGAATAAATCTACTTAAGGAGACAAAAGACCTGTATGCAGATACTATATGACACTGATGAAAGAAATTAAAGATGACACAAGCAGATGGAGAGATATTCCATGTTCTTGGATTGGAAGAATCAATATAGTGAAAATGACTATACTACCCAAAGCAATCTACAGATTCAATGCAATCCCTATCAAACTACCAATGGCAATTTTCACAAAACTAGAAGAAAAAATTTCACAACTTGTATGGAAACAAAAAAGACTGCAAATAGCCAAAGCAGTCTTGAGAAAGAAAAATGGAGCTGGAGGAATCAGGATCCCTGACTTCAGACTATACTACAAAGCTACAGTAATCAACACAGTATGGTACTGGCACAAAAACAGAAATATAGATGAATGGAACAGCATAGAAAGCCCAGATATAAACACACACACATATGGTCACCTTATCTTTGATGAAGGAGGCAAGAATATACAATGGAGAAAGGCAGCCTCTTCAATAAGTGGTCCTGGGAAAATTGGACAGCTATATGTAAAACAATGAAATTAGAACACTCTGTAACACCATACTCAAAAATAAACTAAAAATGAATTAAAGACCTAAGTGTAAGGCCAGACACTATAAAACTCTTAGAGGAAAACATAGGCACAACACTCTTTGACATAAATCACAGCACGATCCTTTTGGACCCACCTCCTAGAGAAATGGAAATAAAACCAAAAAAAAACAAATGGGACTTAATTAAACTTAACATTTTTGCATAGCAAAGGAAACCATAAACAAGATGAAAAGGCAACCCTCAGAATGGGAGAAACTATTTGCAAGCGAAGCAACTGACAAAGGATTAATCTCCAAACTATGCAAACAGTTCGTGCAGCTCAATATCAAAAAACAAAAGACCCAAACCAAAAATGGGCAGAAGTCCTAAATAGACATTTCTCCAAAGAAGATATACAGTTTGCCAACAAACAGATGAAAGAATGCTCAACATCATTAATCATTAGAGAAATGCAAATCAAGACTACAATGTGATATCATCTCACACTGGTCAGAATGGCCATCATCAAAAAATCTACAAACAATAAATGCTGGAGAGGGTGTGGAGAAAAGGGAACACTCTTGCACTGTTGGTGGGAATGTAAATTGATACAGCCAGTATGGAGAACAGTATGGAGGTTTAGTTTAAAAAACTAAAACTACAGCTTGCATATGACCCAGCAATCCCACTACTGGGCATACACCCTGAGAAAACCATAATTCAAAACCAGTCATGTACCACAAGGTTCATTGCAGCTCTATTTACAATAGCCAGAGGGCTTCCCTGGTGGCGCAGTGGTTGAGAGTCCGCCTGCCGATGCAGGGGATACGGGTTCGGGCCCCGGTCCGGGAGGATTCCACATGCCGCGGAGCGGCTGGGCCCGTGAGCCATGGCCGCTGAGCCTGTGCATCCGGAACCTGTGCTCCGCAACGGGAGAGGCCACAGCAGTGAGAGGCCCGCGTACAGCAAAAAAAAAAAAAAAAAAAAGGGACTACAATAGCCAGGACATGGAAGAAACCTAAGTGTCCATTAACAGATGAACGGATAAAGAAGATGGGGCACATATATACAATGGAATATTACTCAGCCATAAAAAGAAATGAAATT
>NC_041234.1:86817886-86828955 GCF_002837175.3 Physeter macrocephalus | reverse complement strand
GATATGGAGACATATGTATATGTATAACTGATACACTTTGTTATAAAGCAGAAACTAACACACCATTGTAAAGCAATTATACTCCAATTAAAATGTTAAAATAAATAAATAAAATTAGACTTAGAAAACAATTTTTTTACTGAAATATAGTTGATTTAAAATATGTAAGTTTCAGGTGTACAGCACTGTGATTCAGTTTATATATATATATATATATATATATATATATATATATATATATATTCTTTTTCAGATTCTTTTCCCTTATAGGTTATTGCATAATATTGAGTATAGTTCCCTGTGCTATACGGTAGGTTCTTGTTGGTTATCTATTTTATATGAATACATGGTAGTGTGTATATGTTAATCCCAGTCTATGGTAGAGATTTTTGAGCTGTGGCAAGGGACCACATGTTCTCCACTGAAGCAACAACAAGGACAATACTACTGTAACACTTTACAGTTTACCAAGCTCCTTTACATACACACACCACAGAGGCACCATGCGATATGGCAGTTCCACTTATATTGAAATTTCTTAAAGAGAACATATGTTCCTATTCACTCCTATTTATCATTTCTTTTCTCCTTCCACACAGTGAACATGGCAAACCTTTGTCTCTTTCCTCAGATTCTTTAGCATGGCATTCAAAGTCCTTTGTAACCCATTCCTAACCTAACTCTCCGAGCTCTTCTTCCCCTCTCTCACTGCCTCCCAACATACATCACAAGACACACATAGACATACACCCCTTAGTTCCTATAACATATTCTGAACAGTCCTGCTCTCTCTCTCCCTCTACCCTCTAAAAGTCAGTAACAAACTTATCCAGTTCAAATGTCCAGTTCTTCAAAGCCTTCCCTTAAACTCCCTGCCTCTGTGCCCCACCCCTACCTAAGCTGAGAGCATTTACATAGATAGTACTTGCCACCTAGCAAGTGTGACTTTCCCTCCTGTTCCAGTTCCCATAGCACTTTGTACATCCTTTAACTACAGCACTTCTCACACTGTGTTATAAGGAACTGGGAACACAGATGCTTTTGGAGGCAGAGATTGATCTCGTTCAACTCTGTATTTCTAAGCACCAAGCACACTGCCTGACACAAAGGGAAATGCCTGTGGAATGAATAGATGAGATGATTATGTGACATTCCCAAGGTAAACTATTAAGTTGCTGGCAGAGACAGATTTAGAACCTAGGTCTACCTCCCCCAGTGGACTGTGACTTCCTCAAAAGCACACACCTTTCAGCAATTAGCCAAGTAGAGGCACACAATAAGTGCTTAATATAGGTTTCAACGAAAAGCTCAACTCCACAAATACCATTTGGCACCTATCAATTTATAAGCCTCTGTTCCAGATTATTCCAGATTATATACATAATGATAGGCAAGATGTATTCAGGTTCTGTCCCACATACTCCCCCCCAGATACGTTCTTCCGTTTGGGGGACATGAGACAAAACCACATGCAGCTTTAAGAGATAGGACAGTACAGGAAAGACTACAGTAAATCAACTGTATGTGGTCAGGCTTTAAGATATGTGAGAAGGAGGGAATTCCCTGGTGGTCCAGTGGTTAGGACCTCACACTCTCACTGCTGAGGACCCGGGTTCAATCCCTGGTTGGGTAACTAAGATCCCAAAAGCTGCATGGCACGGCCAAAAAAAAAATGTGAGAAGGAAACCTACATACATATATATAAAAGCTGAGATGGGAAGGCTCCATGGAAGTTGTTCTCTATCTGGACTCCAGAGGACAGGATGTATTTACATAGGTGCAAGAAAGGGAAGGAAGAAGAGCAGTGCAGATGGGGAGAACAGCAGTATCACAGGGATTGCTACAGAGAATGTCACATGTGACATCACCGAGGAGACCAATCTGAATGGACTGTATTTGGGGAGAGAGAAGGGCATGGAGCTCTGTAGAAGCAGATTACTAGGAGTCTTAGATGCCAAGCTGGGGAGTCTGGACGTGCCTGGAGACAATGGAGAGCCACCGGAGGTTTATGTGATAAGGAATAAAGTGATAAAATTAATGCAGTGATAAAATGTTTGCCTTACCTTGCCCAGTCAATTATTAAATAGCCCATGTAAAACTGAGCTTCTGGATTTATTTGAATCTAAAGACATTGGCATCAAGAGAGGTATTTTCACTATTTCCCCTCTGGATCTCTTTGGAACGTGAGATTAGTAACTTAACATGACAGTATTTGGGGAGTTGGGCATCACATCTCAGATGCTGAGTAAGCCACTGAACCTCTCTAGGACTTACTTTCACGCTCCCAAACATGTCTATCCTGCCCCTGGACTCCAGTCCTGACGTACAATGATGCTGAAATAATAAATGAGCAAAAGATTCTATTCCTGCCTGTAACTAAAATTGCCTAGGAAGTTTGCAGTGAAGCCACTTCACATCTCTGCTTTAAAATAATGTCATTAGAAGATGTTACAAATCAATGTGACAAAGACAAACACACTAATAGAAACATGAGCAGAGGACACAAAAAGGCAATTCATAGAAAAGAAATACAAGTGGCCAAGAAGCATATGGTAAAATAAAAATCTCAGTGGTAATCAAAGAATGTGAGTTAAAGTAAGAATGAAATAGTAATTTTTTTCCTAACAAATGGCTAAAGATTGAAAAGATAGGTAATATCCAGTTTGACAAGATTTCCAAAAACAGACTTTGTCTTATATGCTGGTTAGAATATATATTTGTGCAAACATTTTGAAAGCCAGCCAGGCTATACATTTCAAAGGCCTTCAAAATATGCATTCTCTTTGATCCAGTGTTTTCATTTCTAGGGATTGATCCTCAGGAAATTATCAGATAATGACATAAAGATTTAGCCACAGAGAGATTAATTACATATTACTTATAATAGCAAAAATAACTGCAAACAATTTATATGTATAACAATTAAAGAACGGTTAAATTATATCTTAGTACATCCATAATAGATACTATGCAGCCATTAAAAATGATATGATAGGGCTTCCCTGGTGGCGCGGTGGTTGAGAGTCCACCTGCCGATGCAGGGGACACGGGTTCGTGCCCCGGTCCGGGAGGATCCCGCATGCCGCGGAGTGGCTGGGCCCGTGAGCCATGGCCGCTGAGCCTGCGCGTCCGGAGCCTGTGCTCTGCAACGGGAGAGGCCTCAACAGTGAGAGGCCCGCGTACCGCAAAAAAAAAAAAAAAAAAAGTTCTAATTCTGTGTGCCTATGTATATGTATGCATGTGTGTAGTATGTATGTATACACGTGTGGATATACATACATGTGTGCATATATATATACATACACACATAAATAATGGTTCTCATATATATATGAAGAGGGAGAGACAATCAAAAAGGATATGCACCATGTTAGTTGTCACCTCTCATTGCTGTAATTGCAAGTACTTTATTTTCTTCTTTTTGTTTGTATTTATTCTATATTTTACATAATAAACATTACTTTTATATTTTAAAAAGATAATTTAAAAAATCACTTTAGGTGTCTACTATCAATAATTTATTAAAAATAGCTTATTCTTTAAAAGATATTCACTTGCTTAGAAGGGTTTCTGGTCTAGGCTGAGATTGCTATGATGCCTTGTTTTATCACACACAGGCAGGCAGGCAGTTTCCTTTCAGTGTTGAAGGCTGGAGTCAAATGATATTCAAATTGTCTTTCAAAGAAGCCACCTAGGAAACAATGGGTCAGGGCAGGTGGGGCCAGTGTGGTAAAGGCATGAGAGGTCACAAGAACAGTAGGGTCCCAGGGAGGCAAGGGCAGGGTCCGTGGCTGTCAATAGGCTTCCATGGATCCAGAGGGAACAGGCTAAAGGCAAGACCTCAGCAAGTGAGCCTGGCAAAGGTCAGTTTTTACAGTGCCAGACTGGGCTGAAGTGCATGGGTGGAAGCAGGGTCTGCCTTTTATAGGAGGACCAGGGCCGAAGCTTCAAATCAGTCAAAAAGGAATAACTGTATGCTAACACATATATATGGAATCTAAGAAAAAAAATGTCATGAAGAGACTAGGGGTAGGACGGGAATAAAACACAGACCTACTAGAGCATGGACTTGAGGATATAGGGAGGGGGAAGGGTAAGCTGTGACGAAGTGAGAGAGTGGCATGGACATATATACACTACCAAACGTAGGGTGGATAGCTAGTGGGAAGCAGCCGCATGGCACAGGGAGATCAGCTAGGTGGTTTGTGACCACCTGGGAAGCAGCTGCATGGCACAGGGAGATCAGCTAGGTGGTTTGTGACCACCTAGAGGGGTGGGATAGGGAGGGTGGGAGGGAGATGCAAGAGGGAAGAGGTATGGGAACATATGTATATGTATAACTGATTCACTTTGTTGTAAAGCAGAAACTAACACACCATTGTAAAGCAATTATACTCCAATAAAGATGTTAAAAAAAATAAAACAAACAAACAAACAAAGGAATAACTGAAGAACAGGAACTAGTCAGAGAGAACAGGACAGCAGCTCAGGAAGCAGCACAGGAGGGTGTGAGCGTTGAGGCTTTCTGTGTTGAATTTGAGCAGCCCTCCCTGCACACGCAGAAAAAGATTGCCATACATGCAACCTGCTTGTTTAAGGACTGCAGCACTTGATTTATATGCATGGAAGGTCATCACTGCATAGGCAAATGCATGGCACCTGTCTACAATTACCCACCTGTACTAGACCAGCTAAGGCACTGATCACAAAGAGGGTGGAAAGAAAAGAAGAAAAAAGAGCAGAACAGCTGAAAAGCCTAGGGTGGAGTGGAGGGACATTATAGGTTCTCCCCAAAATCACAGGCCTTAGGCTGCTGCTATATAACTTTTCCCTTTCTTTCAATATCTGCCTTGTGGAAAATATCCCAATCCCACAGAACATCAGAGCGAGAAACTACAGAGAACTATACTTAGGGATCATTTAGCCCAACCTCTTTTGATTTATAAATGAGGAAATTCAGGCCCAAGAAAAAGGAAGGAATACGCTTTAGGTTTCACTTTAAAAACAAAACAGGGAGAAAGTAATCAAGTTCATTCAATAGCCCCATGTTCTGCATTCAGGGTTAAAAGATATTTTTAAAATATTTTCAGTGAGAAATTGAGGTCAGTATATTAAGCTAATATTCTGGGATATCTTTTTTATTATTAAAGCACAGAGAAAAGTACAGAAAACAATATAACAGACAGCCATATACCCACTATCCAGATCTAACAAATTTTAATACCCTGCCAGCTTTGCTGCTCTAGATCTTTTTAAGAAACACAGCTTCACGTAGACAGCTGAAATTTTCTTTGCATGCTTCCCCAATCTCACTTCATTCCTACATGACCCCACAAGAGGTGACAATTCTCTTAAATTGGTATGATCATTCAAAAAGATGTCTTCATACTTTTCATCATCCTATGTACAGTATATGGTATCATTTTATATGTTCTAAACGTTTTTGGTCTCGTAAATGGTCTCACACAGTACATATCATCCTTATGTAAACTTATTGTTTTCACTACACATGTTTTGTGACATTTTGATACATGTAGGTCGACTTCATTGTATTTATCCTTTCTTCTGTGGAGAGAAATTTCATGGTTGCTCATTTCACTCTTACAAACAAAACTGCCATAAATATTCTTGTAAATATCCCCTCGTGTACACATGTGATTGTTTCTCTAGTGTATATACATAAAACTAGAATGATGAGTGTTGGGTTTTGAGAAGATTCCAATAAATAGCATCTCCCTTCCTCACTCAGGTTATCAATTGAGGAGTTTGGTTTTTTCTTTAATTCATTTTAAGAGTAAAGTAGATTATTATTAACAAATAAAGCTGACGTTAGAGAATGCGTTTATATCTGCAGCCAGGTATACGTTTTAATTCTAGAACCAAATTTACTCCCACTCAAGTCACAAGTCACAAGTCACAAGCATCATTGGACAGCAAAACTTAAAACACAGAGGAGTATAGGAGGTACTCAGCCTCACCTTAGCCCCCCAAGAGGAAGGAAAGATGGAAGGGCTGGGCTCCACAGACTCAGTTCCTCCTTCCAAACTCACCAATAAAAATCAATTATTTCTGTCCCCTGGGGAGGAGTGAATGAAGGGGAAGAGAGAGGCCCAAAGTGCTACATCAATGGGACTCCTTCAGTGTGGAAGGAAATGTCAGAAGTGAGAAAAGAAGCAGCACTCACTATCAGCAACACATTATGATAATAAATATTTTCAATTTGACTGATACTGGCAAACTGCTCACCAAAAATGTCTGTGCCAATCTGCACCTCCTTAGTATCATTTTCCCCACATTCACAACATTTGTAAGAGTCAGATTTGTTAAAACATAGCAATGTGATAGGTGAGTGGTACTTGATTGTTTTAATTTGCATTTCCCTTCTAACTAGTGAAGATGGGCAAGTTTTCTGACCATTCAGGTTTCTATTCTGTGAATTGCCTGCATTTACATTTCCAATTTTTCTAATTGGGCTGTTAGCCTTTTTCTTATATTGTGTGTATATGTTCCTAATATATTCTGGATCATTTGCTACCTGAATGAACTATAAACATCTGATTCTGAGAACTGTCTTTTGATGCACAGAAGATTTCATTTTAATGCATTTATCAATAGTTTCCTTTATGGTTTCTTCTTGCGCTGTCATGTTTTTGAAATCCTTCCCTGCTCTGAGATTATATATTCACCTATACAAAAATTGTAGTTTTGCTCTTTCTATTTAGGTCTTTATATGATGCCATGTCTTCTGGTTACAAAAATAGTATATCATGTCTTTTTCTTCAGTATTACTTTTATTTCCTTCACTAAATGTTTTATAATCTTATAGTTTCTGCTACTTTTATAAGTGGATTTTCCCATTATATTTTTCTAAATTTAATTACTGTTGTAGAAGTATGCCTTCAATTTTTAAAATATTTATCTTATATCTAGATTAACTTGAACTCTCTTGTTAGTAATAATAATTCATCTGTAAAACATTGTTCCTTTTATTACTAGTTTGTATCCTTTTTATCCTTTTTGATGCTATTTGGCTTAAATTCTATTTTTGTCTGATATTAATTTTGTAACACCAGCTTTTCTTTTCCTAGTATTTGCCTCATTCATTTTTCTTTATTCCTTTATTTTCATTTTCTCTATTTTTCTTTTAGATGTGTCTCATAATGTGTATACAGCTGTATTTTGTTATTTTTAATCCAACCTGATGGGTCCTGTCTCAGAAAAAGTTTGTTTAATTTACATCAATTGTGATTTCTTTTCACTTCCTTCTGCCCCTTTTTTTTTTTTTAAACAGAACTTTTTAAATTTGGCTTTTATTTTTGTCCATTCCTACTTTTTTGTTGAGTTGACAAAGTTTCCTTTATTCCATTTTACCCCTGCTGGTTGGAATTATGTTTCATTTATTTATTTTTTGGTGAGTAACTTTAAATTTTTAATAAATATTAACTACATACTTCTCTAACAGAGTCTGAAGTTATCCGGGGCTCCTGTCCTCCTCTCAAACAAGGCAAAGACCTTACTATCTTCATTAATACTGAATATCTACATATTTCCTGTGATTGCTTTCTAGAATTTTAGTTATATCTTCTGTTATAAATGCATAAATATAATTATTTTATAAATTTTATAGTTAATTTAATATTCAGAATGTTATATTGTTTCTGTCCTTACCATAATTTCTTGTACCCCACTCCTTCCTTCTGGGTTCACTTCCTTTTTGTTAAAATACAGCCTTAAGTAGTTCTTGTTTGTGTGTATTTTTTTTCACAATTTATAGAGGCTGATCTAATTTACCTTTTTTATTAATTGGGATATAGCTGCTTCACAATGTTGTGCTAGCTTCTGCTGTACAGCAAATGTGTGTGTATTTTAAGACTTTATTTTTTTAGAACATCTTGGTTCAGAGAAAAATTGAGAGGAAGGTACAGAGATTTCCCCATATTCCCCTGTGCTCCCCACACATGCATAGCCTCCCCCATTATCAACACCCCCCACCAGAGTGGTACATTTATTACAACTGATGAACCTACAATGATTGACACAAAGTCCATAGTTTACATTAGGGTTCACTCTTGGTGGTGTACATTCTATGGGTTTGGACAAATATATAATGATATGTATCATGATTAACTAGAATCATGTATGTATTAAATATAATACATAATATTTTCACTGTCCTAAATATCCTCTGTGTTCTGCCTATGCCTCTCTTCCCTCTAACTCTTACCAACCACCAATCTTTTTACTGTCTCCATAGTTTTGCCTTTTCCAGAATGTCATATACTTACAATCATATAAAGTGCAAACTTTTCAGATCGGCTTCTTTCAATTAGTAATATGCATTTAAGTTTTCTCCATGTCTTTTCATAGCTTGATAACTCATGTCTTTGTAGTGCTAAATAATATTCCACTGTCTGGATATATCATAGTTTATTTATCCGTTCACCTACTGAAGGACATCTTGGTTGTTTCCAAGTTCTTGGCAATTATGAATAAAGCTGCTATAAACATTTGTGTGCAGGTTTATGTGTGGGTATAAGTTTTCAACTTGTTTGGATAAATACCAAGGAGTGCAATTACTGGATCATGTGGTAAGAGTATGCTTAGTTTTACAAGAAACCACCAAACTGTCTACCAAAGAGGCTATACCATTTTGCATTTCCACAAGCAGTGAATGAGAGTTCCTGTTGCTCCACATCCTCACCAGCATTTTGTTCTGTCAGTACCCTGGATTTTGGCCATTCTATTCAGTGAGTAGTGATATCTCATTGTTTTAATTTGCATTTCCCTGATGACATATGATGTGGAGCCTCTTTTCATATGACAATATCTTATTGAGAATATTTGTATGTATGTTTTTGAGAGATATTGGTCTGTAGTTTTCTTTTCTTAAAATGTCTTTGTCTGATTTTAGTATTAGGGTAATGCTGGCCTCATAGAAATAGTTAGGAAGTATTCCTAGTATTAGGGTAATGCTGGCCTCATAGAAATAGGAAGTATTCCCTCTGCTTCTACCTTGTGAAAGAGATTGTAGAAAACTGGTATAATTTGTTCCTTAAATGTTTCATAGAATTGACCAGTAAACACATCTGAACCTGGTACTTTCTGTTTTGGAAGATGATAATTATTGATTCAACTTCTTTAATAGATATAGACCTATATTGATTATCTGTTTCTTCTTGTGTGAGTTTTGGCAGATCGTGCCTTTCAAGGAATAGGTCCATGTCATCTAGGTTATCAAATTTATGGGTATAGAGATATTCATAGCGTATCTTTTTTCTATCTTTTTAATGCCAATGAGATCTCTAGATCTCAGAAATGAAATGCCCTCTCTTCCATTTCTGATATTAGTAATTTTTATCATCTCTCTTTTTTCCCTAGTTAGTCTGCCTAGAGGCTTTTTGACTTTACTGATATGTTCAAAGAACCAGTTTTGGTTTTACTGATTTTCTCTATTGATTTTTTTTAAAAATTTCATTGATTTCTGCTCAAATTTTTATTATTTCTTTTCTTCTGCTTACTTTGGATTTAGTTTGCTTTTCTTTCTCTAATTTCCTGAGGAGGAAGCTTACATGTTTGATTTTAGCTCTTTCTCCTTTTCTAAAATATGCATTTAAAAATAAAAATAAAAAAAATAAAATATGCATTTTGATGCTCTAAATTTCCCTCTAAGCATTGTTTTCACTGCATCCCACAAATTGATAAGTTGTGTTTTCAATTTTATTTAGTTAAAGTTATTTCTTAATTTCTTTTGAGATTACTTCTTTGACCCATGTGTTATTTAAAAGTGAGTTGTTTAATCTCCATGTATTGGGGGATTTTCCAAGTATCTTTCTGTTGTTTATTTCTTGTTTGATTGTACTGTAGTCTGAGAGCAGACATTATATGATTCCTATTCTTTTACATTTGTGCAGGAGTATTTTATGGCCCAGAGTATGGTCTATCTCGCTGAATGTTCCAATGTGAGCTTGAGAAGAATGTGTATTCTGCTGTTATCGGATGAAGCAGTCTATAGATGTGCGTTATATTGAATTGATTGATGGTGTGGTTGAATTCAACTGTTCTTAATGATTTTCTTCCTGCTGGCTCTATCCATTTCTGACAGAGAGGTATTGAAGTCACCAAGTATATAGTGGACTAATCTATTTCTTGCAGCTCTAACAGTTTTTGCGTCACATATTTTGATGTTCTTTTGTTAGATGCATACACACTAAGGTTTATTATGTCTTTCTGGAGAACTGACCCTCTTTATCCCTGATAATTTTCCTTGCTTTGAAGTCCGTGCTGAAATTAATATAGCTACTCCTGATTTCTTTTGATTAGTATTAACATGGTATATCTTTTTCCATCCATTTACTTGTAATCTATATGTCCTTAAAGTTTTTGTGGAAAACATATAGATGGGTGTGTTTTTTTCCACTCTGACAATCTTTGTCTTTTGATTAATGAATTTAAACCATTGGCATTCAAAATAATTATTGAGATAGTTCAATTTATGTCATATTTATACTACAGTTTTCTATTTGTTGCCTCTGTTCTTGTTTTTGTCTTCTGCTCTGTTTTGCTTTTTGAGATTTTAACTGAACATTTTGTATGATTCCATTCTGTCTCCTTCCTTAATGTACTGCTTATACTCTTTTTTTTCTAGTGTTTACTCTAGAGTCTGCAATATACAATTACAACTAATCCAAGTCCACTTTTAAATAACTCTGTACCACTTCACTGGTGAGTACTTTATAATAACAAAATGATCCTAATTTCTCTCTCGCTTCCCTTGTATCATTGCTGTCATTCATTTCACTTATATATAAGCATACATAAGCTTATATATACATATACAGATATATCCATAAGCATACATAATCATATACTTTGTTGCTTTTATTATTTTGAACTATCTTTTTTGTTAGATCAATTAAGAATGAGAAAAATAAAAGGTTTTTATTTTACCCTCTCTTATTCCTTCTTCAATATTTTTCATTTCTATATGTAGATCTGAGTTTCTGACCTATATATATTTTTTAACATCTTTATTGGAGTATAATTGCTTAACAATGGTGTGTTAGTTTCTG
>NC_041234.1:86805724-86817855 GCF_002837175.3 Physeter macrocephalus | reverse complement strand
ACTAGCTACCTATTTTACATTTGGTAGTGTATATATGTCCATGCCACTCTCTCACTTCGTCCCAGCTTACCCTTCCCCCTCCCCATGTCCTCAAGTCCATTCTCTACGTCTGCGACTTTATTTCTGTCTGACCTATATTATTTTCTTCTCTTGAAAGAACTTCTTTTAACATTTCCTGCAACGTAAGGCTACTGGCTACAAACTCATTCAATTTTTGTAGGTCAGAGAAAATATGTCTTTACTTTTGAAGGATAATTTCACAGAATACAGAATTCTAGGCTGTTGGGGTTTTTTTTTCTTCAACAGTTTAAATATTTTACTCCACTCATGCTTGTATGGTTTGTGATTAAGTAGTTTAAAGAGGTTTTGTAAGTGGTAAATTCTCTTAGTCTTTTGACATCACAAAATGTCTTTATTTGTCCCTCACTCATGAATGAGAGTTTATCAGGTTATAGAACTCTAGATTGGTACTTTCTTCAGCCATTTGAGTGGAAATCTGCCTTCTGCTACTATTTGCAGCCTAGAATTTATTCCATTTATTTAGCTTTTTTATTTTAACTTCTGTATTTTTTTTTATTTCCAAGATTTCTAATTATGTGTGTTTCTGTTTAGTTTATACCCGGTCTAGTTTTTTTTTAATGGATATCTCAAATATACAGAGCATTAAAAAACATTTTAATATCATTTTCTGATTACTGTTATTTTCATTTGGTCTGCATTCAATTCATTTCCTGATTTTTATTAGTTACCTTCTTTACACTTATTTTTCTTTAGTTTTGGAATATTAGTTTGCCGGATCAACTTGAGTGAGATCAAGTTTTCTCTTTTATCAACTGTCTCTGTCTAGTACATTTTTAGTTGCCTCTGCTCACAAAACCACCCACTTTTGCCCTGCAGTTCAGAACCAGGTGGCTTAGACCCCCATCCTGATACGATATTGGTGATAATGCAGACATAATTTTTGAGCTAACTATGGATTTCACTCAAGTCCTAGATGCTAGAATGTGTCTACTTCCTCGCACTTCCTTGGTATACACAAGTCATAACCTGAAGCTGTTTTGCAACCCTCCTTTTCTTTTTATTTTCCTTTTATTTTTTTGGCCACCCTGCACAGCTTGTGGGATCTTAGTTCCCTGGCCAGGGATTGAACCAGGGCCCTCAGCAGTGAAAGTGCTGAGTTCTAACCACTGGACCACCAGGGAATTCCCTGCAATGTTCTTTCAAATGCAGAAAAATCTAACCACCACCACACTCTCAATGCAGAAAAGATTAATACCAGACCCTGATTCTGAGTAGCAAACATAGTTCTAGTTCTTCATCCTCCAATGAAGCACTTTTAGTCTTTGCTATTCCAGAATAGTTGAACACCCATCCACCTCTGCCTACATCTAAACCACGAGTGCAACAGACACATGATACTAAACTTGCTTTCCATTTTTTGTGTTTCTGTCCATTTTCCCATCTGTGAAGATGTTTATCTTATTTTGAGTATAGCTGTGTATTCTACATTTCTTCTGTCTATATTTTATCTGTCATTGCTGTGTGTTAGAAAAGGAAGGATTCTCTAAGCATGAACTAACCATGCCATTTTGATTGAATGACTCTTCATGTGTCTTTCATTTACTTTTTATTTATGTTACTTGATTTTAAAATAATTTATCTCTTTGACTTGCAAGTCACAGGTGATATATCAAATAACTCAAAGAAAAAAATTCGCTTGGAGTTTTTTTCAGAGAGGGTGACATTGCTGCCTCTCTTTTTGGGAAAAGTTAAACAGATTGAAAAGAAAGCCTCAAAACAAGGCAGCTTAAACCACTGAGAAATTATTTCAGAATAGCCTTTAAATGAGGACAATATCTAGATTTCTTGGACTGAAACACAGTAGCCAACCCAATGACCAATAGCCACGAAATCTTATAAGCAAAATGAAATGCTGAACTGCTGGAAATTTGCCCTAAAACTCCCAGAGCCATCCAGAATAAATTAAAAGATGCATTTTTCTGAAGTTTGAACTTAAAACTCTAGATATGTTAACCAGATATTCATAACAGGATTAGTAATTATGGTCCCTAGGGGAATGACGTCAGTGAGAATGCAGACTAAGGACCTACAAAAAGCTACTCCTCCATAAAACCAATGAGAACAATGGCAAAAAAAAAGGCAAAATCAACTTTTTCAGAACTCTTTAAATTAATCACAGGTTTGCAACAACCTGACCAACATTTACTCAAGAAAAATGGTTGAATCTTGGAAAGAACAGTGAGCTTTGTGGTACTGTACTTGCCCTGTTCATAACCCCCACCTCCCAGTAACCTTAACAACCAACAGCCCCACAATCATGGTGAAAACTAGCAGTCTAGTAGCCATTCATCAGGGCAGAATGGTTTTGAAGCTTCCCAAAACTACTATTTGCAACACTGTCATTATTTGACCTGTCTTGTGGTTCCATTAAAACCTCAATTCACAGTGCTTGTCTTTATTTGACCTAACTCAGACATTTCTCAGTGTGAACAGCCTTTTCCTGGAGTTTTGAAAACAATCAGTGGCAATCATTTAATATCATATCTGCCTAAGACAGCAATAAAACTTGGGGCAAATAAGAAGGTAACCTAAAAACTTACAAGGAAAAACTAGGGAATGAGATGCACATAGAGGGGGTTGAAAAGCTCCAACACATTTCTAGGGATTTAAAAAGTCATGCATTGAGGATATGGGGAGGGGAAGGGTAAGCTGTGACAAAGTGAGAGAGTGGCATGGACGTATATACACTACCAAACGTAAAATAGATAGCTAGTGGGAAGCAGCTGCATAGCACAGGGAGATCAGCTCGGTGCTTTGTGACCACCTAGAGGGGTGGGATAGAGAGGGTGGAAGGGAGGGAGACGCAAGAGGGAAGAGATATGGGAACATATGTATATGTATAACTGATTCACTTTGTTATAAAGCAGAAACTAACACACCATTGTAAAGCAATTATATTCCAATAAAGATGTTAAAAAAAAAAGTCATGCAAATGGGTAGGACTGTGCGCTTGCCCAGGAAAGACTTAAGGCTGTAATCTTGCACCTCTACATGACCTTGAGGCTCTGCATTTGCAAATAGGAGGTAAAGGGTAAGGCAGAGTTATAAACTGCTGGAGGGCTGGAGGCATGCCCCAATGATCACACAGAGACCCTCTGCAAAAGGTGAAAGACTTTTTGGTTCAATTCATTTAAGGAAATCTTTGTCCAACAATTAGTTCACCACTAAGATAACCAAGCAGAGACTGCAGCAACCATACATGACAAAGAATACAGACTTTACAGAGTTAATCCAGGAAAGTCACTAAATAAGCAAACAAAAACAACATGGCCACAACAAAAACAAATGGCAACAGTAAACCCTGGGGCAGTGGGAATCTGATATCCGAATTTGACATATTATTTTAAATGTGCAGTTTTCAACAAAAATTTACCAGCATATGCAAAGAAACAAGAAATTATTACCTATTCATAGGATAAGAAACAGTTGGTAAAAAGTATCCCCGAGGAAGCTCAGGTGTTGGATTTATTAGACAAAAACTTTAAATCAGCTATTTTAAATATGTTTTTAAAAAATAACTAAAGAAAACCATGTCTAGAGAACTAAAGGAAAGTATGAGAATGATGCCATCAATAGAAAGAACATCAATAAAGAATTAGAGATTATAAAAATAACCAAATAGAAATTCTGGAATTTAATAAAAGTACAATAATTGAAATGAGACATTCACTAGAACGACCCTTTCTGAGAAGGCAGAAAGAATCAGCAACCTGATAGGTAGGTCAATTGAAATTACCCAGTCTGAGGAACAGAGAGAGAAGAAAGAAAAGTGAACAGAGCCTCAGAGACCTGTGGACATTATTAAGTATACCAAAATATACCTAATAGGAGTTCTAGGAGAGGAGAAAGAAAAAGGGGCAGAAAGAATATTCGAAGAAGTAATGGCTAAAACTTTGCCAATTCTATGAAAAACCTTAATCTACACATACAAAAAGCTCAATAAATTCTAGGTAGGATAAAGTTAAAGAGATCCATAACTAGACACTGTTAAAATTAAATAAAAAATGGAGACCGAACTTGAAAATTCCCTGAGCAGACAAAACCACTTAAGCCACATAGGTGAAACTTAACTTGGGCCAATTCTTGTAAATGCCTCTGATAATCATGAAAGAAAATTAAGTCATCTTCCTAAAAATAGTATAAGATTATCACTTTTAATCAAGCCCTTGCCGTCTGGAAACCCCCATTGTAATAACCAATCATTATAAAGTTTAAACAACTTCGTCATTTTCACTTTATAAGCCATCCTGTAACATCATGCCTCTGACCTTCGTATCACTCTTTGAATTTAAAAGCTCCTAATTTGCGAACTGTTCTTATAGGCACAATAAATACTTACGAAATACTACTTATTGATTTGGTGATTTTAATTTTGATATTTCTGGATTTGTGACAACACATCATAATCAAGCTGTTTGAAAGTCAATGAAAAAAAGAAAATCTTGAAAGTATGGTACCTAGTTGTCTCTATTTTTTACTTTAAAATGTATGCTTTAGGACTATCTATGTCACCCTATATTCAAACAGCCAAATGCATGAATTAGATCTTCATTTTTAGGGAAATGAATACTTGTATGGGAAATTGTACTATTTTTCTATTATTATATTAGCTTACAGAAAGCCTGATTGTTTGGATCTAGGATCCATAATCAAAATACTTGCAGGCAAATTATCTCAGAGGAAAAAAAAAAACCTTGATTAAATAAATCAAAATATAGAAACCATTACAGAAATATCTCAACAATCAACTTTCATTTATTCAGTTTGATTGGGGAAATGGCATATTTCTTAATTGATCACTCTGGGCAACTATAAGTTGTCAGCCCTTTCTACTTTACATAAATTGCCATTTTTCAAATAATGAGGACATAATAACATGAAAAACAGAAAATCTACTCTAGTGAGAATAACCATTTTTTCTTCAGTCATTGAACCTTGTTTACAGCTTTAATGTCCCCATGGAGAATATGATATCTCATCATCCAGTACTAGAGATATAACTGGTTTTGGAAAACTTGGGCTGAATACACACCAAGTCTTGGTTTTTTTTTGTTTTTTTTTTTTGCCGTACGCGGGCCTCTCACTGTTGTGGCCTCTCCCGTTGCGGAGCACAGGCTCCGGACGCGCAGGCTCAGCGGCCATGGCTCACGCGCCCAGCCGCTCCGCGGCATGTGGGATCTTCCCGGACTGGGGCACGAACCCGCGTCCCCTGCATCGGCAGGCGGACTCTCAACCACTGCGCCACCAGGGAAGCCGCACACCAAGTCTTAACCAGTCCTTGTACGTTGCTTTAAAAAAAAGTCAATTCCTTATGTTGGTTTGCTTACTCTTTCTCATCAGATAGTGGGCAGAAAATGCCAAAGAAATCTGTTTATTTGATCTTTTCCTTAGTCTGGTCTTCAGATACATAAACAATTTTTGCACCTGACTGTAAATTAAGTACTCTGGAAGCTATTGAATGCTTTTGGAAGACTGGGGCAATGTTTAGTAGGCTTTTTCAAAGGATCTTTAAGGACATGAATAAGTTAATCCAACTTCCTAAGGTATCTTTCTTAAAGCCAGTAAGACTTTGATGTAACAGAAGAATCTGCCTCAAACAGTTTGAAAGGACTATGAACTTGACTGAAGAAAAATACAATAAAGAGCCAAAGTCTTGTTTTCATTTACTCTAACTCTCTAGTGGAGATAAGAGTAGTATAAACCTATTGGGAAAAGACTTCAGAAAGTTTACAGGACATGGAAGGGGGCAGAGGCTACTTCTTTCACAAGCCTGCTACCTAGCTGGGTTAATCTACAGAGCAGTAGCTTTCTTTCCTAAATGCCTGTATGACTGTGCAGGAGAGGAGATAAGGTCAAGTTGCTACCAGGGCAGTAAGTCATTCATTCATTCAACAAATACATAATAGAAAGCTATCATGGACCAGGCACTGTAATAGGCCCTGCAGATATAATAGTGAACATAAATTGACACAGGTCCCACTCTTACAGTGCTTACAGTCAGGTGAGGAGTAATTTTTCTTGTCCAAGTTGCCAATTATACAAACTTCCAATAAGAATTCTTAAGTGTCTTTCGAAGTCCACTGCAAAGAATAATTTTTTTCAGCATATTCCAAATTGCAGAACATTGGGCAAAAATTAGAATCCTCTACCCCTACCCAGGCCCCATTTACAGCCCTAAAGACCACAGAACTATCTCCTGCAAAGCTGTTAGGGGCACCTATGGCCTTTTCTGTTGTGTTTGTTCTTCTTAGGCCCAGTCTGAAGATAGCATTCTCATTCCAAACAAAAAAGAAAATACCCTGAGCAAGATAGAAAGATAAATATCATATAATATCGCTTTTATTTGTAATGTAACAAAAGGCTACAAATGAACTTATCTACGAAACAGAAATAGAGTTACAGATGTATAAAATAAACATGGTTACTGGGGGGTAAGGGGAGAGGGATAAATTGGAAGATTGGAATTGACACATACAAAATACTATATATAAAATAGATAACTAATAAGGACCTACTCTATAGCGTAAGGAACTCTTCTCAATACTCTGTAATGGCCCATATGGGAAAAGAATCTAAAAAAGAGTGGATATATGTATATGTATAACACAGCAGTCCCCAACCTTTTTGGCAACAGGGACTGGTTTCATGGAAGACAATTTTTCCATGGACCGGGGGCAGGGGTGGGAGGATGATTTCAGGATGATTCAAGCACATTACATTTATTGTGCCCTTCATTTCTATTATTATTACATTGTAATATACAGTGAAATAATTATACAACTCACCATAATGCAGAATCAGTGGGAGCCCTGAGCTTGTTTTCCCTTGCCACTCACTGATAGGGTTTTGATATGAGTCTGCAAGCAGTTGATTTATTATGGTCTCTGTGCAAACCTCTCTGCTAATGATAATCTGTATTTGCAGCCACTCCCCAGTGCTAGCATCACCGCCTCAGCTGCACCTCAGATCATCAGCCATTATATTCTCATAAGGAGCACGCAACCTAGATCCCTCGCATGTGCAGTTCACAGTAGGGTTCACGCTCCAATGAGAATCTAATGCTGCCACTGATCAGACAGGAGGTGGAGCTCAGGCGGTAATGTGAGCGATGGGGAGCAGCTGGAAATACAGATGAAGCTTCGCTCACTCGCCCGGCCCTCACCTCCTGCTGTGAGGCCTGGTGCCTAACAGGCCATGGACCAGTCTGGTCCGTGACCTGGGGGTTGGGGACCCCTGGTATAACAGATTCATTTTGCTGTACACCTGAAACTAACACAACGTTGTAAATAAATTCTACCCCAATAAAAATTATTTTTAAAATATATATTTTTTATATAGTAAAAAAAATATACTGATACTATAACCTTATCTCCTTGTTTCTAACTGGTCCTTGGAAGCCTAGAAGTCTGACAGGAAGAATAACCCCCTCCCAAATGGTGTTTTGTTTTATGGATTTAGTCAAATTCTCAACAAGCACATTAAAAACTGTGTTGACCCACAGGGTCTACTTCCTTCTCCTTTGTTTCCCTCCAGCATTCCATTTATAAAGCTGCACGGCTGTTAACATGGAGATTTTTGTGATCAGAGGAGCTATAGGGTCAGGGCTTAGAACAGAATTGCTGCAAAATGGTTTGATTAGTCATTGCTCTGAATAGATTAAAGCAGCCTGAACACCTGCCTTGCTGAGGAGGACAAAAGGTGAGACTGTAGAAATGAATTAAAATAATTTGCTTCCAGGGGACAGTATAGGGCATACACCATCAAATCTGTTTCTTCCTTTTCCCAGCAGCTAATAAAAGGAAATAGTGAAAAGACATTCAGCATTGACATGAAATCATCAGACTTCTAACTTCAGTGCTGGAGAAGTAGCATAAATGGCTTCATTACTGATATTTCTCTACATAATGTAGAAGTGATAAAGGCAAACCTTGGTAATAAGCCAAGATAAACTGAAAAGACAGTCCACACCAGGTTGTGGGGTGGGGTTGGAGAGAGTGGTGAGGAAGAAAAGAAAGCAAGCATCTCCAAATAATTACCACTTGTCAGTCTCCAACTCTATAAGTGCTTCATAATTGCCTTTGGCTCAGCCCTGAGCTTTTTCCATTGAATATTTGCTGAGAGGCTTAAAAATCATGAACAAAAAAAGGAAGCTTCCAGACAAAGAAAAATATCCCCAATGGGACAAATCTCTGTGAGACCATGCACTGACATCAGCATTCACAGCCAGCCTAAACCTGGTTGAAAAGAACATTCTTCTTTTGGAAGAATTAAAAATGAAAGGAGATTTGGACCCCTTAATGTACCCTAACTGCTCCTCTTTTTTCTGACTTTATTTCAAACATAGTGGCCAGAACCCTTTCCCATGGGAGGGTGAGAAAGCAGAGGGATACTCAGAAGTCCCTGCCTGATGTCCCTCTGAATCCCTTGTGTCAACCAGATGGTTAGCACTGAGAAGGGCAGAAACAAAGAGTGCTTTTCAGAGTCCAGAGAAAATGAGTAGGTGGGAAAATAACCTCAATTAATGCTATCGGAGGAATGGTTCTCCACTCTTTCCTCTCATAATCCTCCACGTCGCACATTTGCCTTTATCAAAACAAAAGCCCTGGTTGATCTCTTAGCACAGAGTTACTTAACCTGCACTCATGTTCCCCTAGAGCATCCATGGATGGTTATCAGGGAGCCCAGGAGTCTATGGAAATATGCAAAATTTCACATTCATGTGTCCATAGAACTTTTAAAAAAGATATTTCATAGCTTTTATCAGACTCTCATGGGACCTTTTACTCTTAAAATGTTAAACATCACTGTTTTCGATGTTGCCGCTACTGAACATCTGTATGTCTGCCCTCTTGGATTTCAGCAGATTCAAAGGGAAGAGAGAGGTAAAAGAAAAGTGGCTGTCTGGGCAGGTGGTGGGGGACAAATAATTTCAGTCAGGAGAAGTTGGTTGGAAGAGCTAAAAGGAGCTCCACTGCCTAGGTCTCTGCCCATGTCCTTTAATCTCTTCAAGATTATACCTGCTTTCTCCATGGCACTGCTCCTTCCGGAAGTGAAGAAATCTCAAACTCCAATTTGAAAAATGCTACCTGATTAAAAAATCTCTTCTGAGAACCTCATCCTGGGCCTCAAGATTTTTAAAATCATTTACCAAGATACTGTCCACATTTGGAATTCTTCTCGTTTCATGGTCTTTATATTCTTTTTCATGTGCCAAATTGGAATTTCCATTTCTAAGAAAAGCCACCAACCTATATTCTGACAACTTTAGTTCTGGCCTAGCATCATTCTAGCTTCCTGGGTAGTGCACATACCCTTTGCTTCATAGGGACAGTAGAATGGTCCTGCCAAGTTTTAGATATAGTATTTTCTTAAAGGATCACCATCATTTCTCTCAAGCAGATAAATAAAAACCAAACTCCTAGCAATGGACTACAAGGTTTACATGATTGCATCCACCAGCCCCATCCACCCTGCCATCAATCTCACTACTTTACTGACCTCATCTGCCATTCTCCTCCTCTCTGATGTTGCTCCAGCCACACCGGCCTCCTCACTGTTCCTCAAACACACAAGCACACTCTAGCCTCATATCCTGTGGACTGGTTGTTTCCTCTATCTAGAAACAATCTCCTACTAGAAACCACCAAAGCTGGCTCCCTTGCTTTCTTCAGGTCTCTGCTCAAATATCACCTTCTCAGAATGGTCTTTTCTGACCACCTCATTTAAAAGAGTGACTAACCCCCACTTCATCTTTCTCTTTCCCCTTTACTCTGTTTTATTTTTCTTAGTGTATCTCACCATCTGAGATATATTTATTTTCTCCCCTCCGCTAGACTGTAAGCTCCATGAAGGCAGGAACTCCACCTACCTTGTTCCCTGCACCTTATCCCAGCACCTAGCACAATGTCTAATGCATAGTAGTTACTCAGTAAATATCTGTTGAGTGAACAATGAGCAGAGAATGATGAGCAGAGAGCTCAGTATCAAAGCTCCCATACTGAGTTTCTCACTGGCAATTTAGGTAAAAAGAAAACAATCTATATTAACCATGCACTTCATTTCTATTCCAAAGTCAGATGAGACCTTGAAGTATAAGTTTCATTGCCAAGCCCTTCAATCTAAATTACAATCTTCATTATTCTTCTTCGTCAAAGCTCCCTGCCCTTTTCTTTCATAGCACTATTCAATATGTGTAATGATCATGCATTTATTTTTTAAAAGATGTTTAACATATGCTTCCTTCCATTAGAATGAAAGTTGATGAGGGGTCTGGGACCAGGCTGGCCTTGTTGGCTACTTGTAGCTAGTGCCCAAGTGCACTAATGGGGACCTGATAGACTCAATAAATGCGTTGAATGAGTAAATGAACAAATGAGAAGACCTTTATAGAAGTTAAGTCCTCTTTGTTCTTAACTACACTATCCCAATACCAACGCCAGGGATGCAGTTTAAATAATGAATAACTCCCTCAAAACCACTATTTGAGGATTTGAAGTAGAAATAGGGACATAAAGGAAAGTAAAAGCCCGGTTAACATGAATATTCTACTTTCCATTTTTGACATTGTGTGGTCACTATTCATATGGTATCTGACCACAGATTTTGAGAAAATTGGTGAACAGAAGGAAGTGGGAGAAGGATGCTTTCTCATATTAGATTTGGTACAGGAGAAAAGATAAGTACCATCTAAAATTGCTTATGTTCTAGTCTCCAGATCTATGAAAGAGGCAGACATGTAGTACAGTCTCCAATTTGTTTTGGATTTGACAATTTTGCTGAATGACTTGGCTCTTCAAATCACTCAAGGCTCATTGAAACTTTATTTTCATATATAGAGCAGATGCATGAGAACAAACATAAAACTTGCTCTCATTGTTTTCTTGAGTTTTCTTTGGAGCCACCATCAAATAAAACCTCACATTTGTAGAGCTAGCCACCATTTAGCATTTTTACCTATGTGGATCATTTCATTTAATGCTTACTACACTGGGAGATAGGTACTATTAATATCACCATTTTCCACATGAGTAAGCTATGACCTAGAGAGAAGCAATGACATTTCCCAGGTTACACAGGTGGTACATGACAGAGTCAGAATTTTAACCTAGATTTTTAACTTCAAGTCCAGTGCTCCTTCCATGACATCCTTCTGTTTCCATATTTTGCCCCCAGGAAAGACTGGCTGTGCAGGGTGACAAACTTGTCCTGGTTTGCCTAGGTCTTTCCTGGTTTTAGCACTGAAAGTTCTGTCTCTCAGGAACCCTCTCAGTCCCAGGTAAACCGGGATGGTTCATCACCCTCGTTGTCACTCAGACCATATCTATAAACTCATCCTTCTTTCTACCCTACAATATCCTTACTTCAACCCAAATATGATATCACCAAATTCAATATTTGTTTTATCCCTGTGCTCTTGTCATATGAGAACAAAGATTTAGAGAAAACAAGATTATGTACTTTTTGTTTTTGTTTCATGCCTAATTCAGCATCCAGTGTAAACAGGCACTTAATAAAGTCTGGTTACTAATTCTGTGACAGGCACTGTGATTCACGTTTAGGAAGGAGCAATAAAGACTGGATTCAAGGCATGGGTCTGCTCTTTGGTTACAGGCAAGAGCTTCCCCCTCTTCTGGATCTCAATTTCCTCATCTGAAAATAGGTATAATAATCCCTGACTTGCCCATCCCATAATGATGAAATAAGATATATATGAAAATAACCTGAGCATTCCTTCATGTGTTTGTTGGCAATCTGTATATCTTCTTTGGAGAAATGTCTATTTAGGTCTTCTGCCCATTTTTGGATTGGGTTGTTTGTGCTGTGCAAAAGCTTTTAAGTTTCATTAGGTCCCATTTGTTTATTTTTGTTTTTATTTCCATTTCTCTAGGAGGTGGGTCAAAAAGGATTTTGCTGTGATTTGTCATACACTGTTCTGCCTATGTTTTCCTCGAACAGTTTGATAGTGTCTGGCCTTACATTTAGGTCTTTAATCCATTTGAGTTTATTTTTGTGTATGGTGTTAGGGAGTGTTCTAATTTCATACTTTTACA
>NC_041234.1:86803147-86804745 GCF_002837175.3 Physeter macrocephalus | reverse complement strand
TATGTATATGTATAACTGATTCACTTTGTTGTAAAGCAGAAACTAACACACCATTGTAAAGCAATTATACTCCAATAAAGATGTTAAAAAATCCTTTTGGAAAAGAGAAAAAAAAAAGAAAAGAACCTGGAAAGGGCTAAGTATATTAGTAACATTGTATCAGAAAGGCTGGAGGCAGATGATGAGCCTAGCATCATGGTACTGTGTGGTAGAACAGCCTGATTCAAGTCAGCAGTTTTGTACTCAACACAGTGCTGCAAGGCAGGCAGTGCATCATTAAGGTGGTGGAAATCAACAGATTAGCTCTGCCACAATCACATCATTAGGCCTTAGCTTTTCCCTTATTATGGCCACCTAATGGCTAAGACTATAGTCCCCTTTCATCCTTCTTGGAGCCTATTTACTTATTTGATAAATTTGCCAAATGTGTTCTCTGCCTCTGGGTTCAATTACCAACAGGCAGGATGTGACATTCTGCCATTATACCTAGACAACTTCTTGAATGACAGGAAACTTAGAAATAGCCCCATGCTCACATTTCTAGATATTCAAAGTAAATGTAATTTAAGAAAACTGACAATATTAAAGCCTTGAACCGTAAAGAGCACGTCACACATGATTTCCTCATTCAAAGAGGAAATGACATATGTAACCACTTTCCCAGATCTCTCAGACACCCAGTTGCTTATACTAAGGAACCTGGTGCTGAGTGCCTGGCAAAAGCGTAAGATTAAACCTGAGGGTGGGGAAAAAAAAAACATGATGAAAAAGAGACATACCAAGGAAGACGCAATTGCAGTTTGGCATTTCACTGTGAGTTTGGGCCTTTTTCCAGAGCCAGAGTGAAACCCAAGATGAGCCTGTTGTCACGGTGACCATGACAGCTGAGCTGAGGCAGTGCCTTGAGGTTGGTGAGACCTCCCCATACACGATGGCCAGGAAAAACCAGATAACAGAACAATTGTTAAATTATCTGGGGCTTTGATACATTTCCACCTTCCTTTTTCATGCTCCCCAGCTACATCCTCAAGTGGTGATTGTTTCAGACTGACTGACCGGCCAGGGGCCTCCTCTCAAGAAAAGACCTTTTTCTTTTTTTTTTTCATTTTTTGTTTTTTTGTATTCCTTTTATTTCTTTTTCTTCCCTGATTGCCGTGGCTAGGACTTCCAAAACTATATTGAATAATAGTGGTGAGAGTGGACATCCTTTTCTTGTTCCTGATCTTAGAGGAAATGCTTTCAGTTTTTCACCATTGAGAATAATGTTTCCTGTGGGTCTGTCGTATATGGCCTTTATTATGTTGAGGTAGGTTACCTCTATACCCAGTTTCTGGAGAATTTTTATCATAAATGGGTGTTGAATTTTGTCAAAAGCTTTTTCTGCATCTATTGAGATGATCATATGGTTTTTCTTCTTCAATTTGTTAATATGGTGTATCGCATTGATTGATTTGTGTATACTGAAGAATTCTTGCATCCCTGGGAGAAATCCCACCTGATCATGGTGTATGATCCTTTTAATGTGTTGTTGGATTTTGTTTCCTAGTATTTTGTTGAGGATTTTTGCATCTATATTCATCAGTGATATTGGTCTGTAA
>NC_041234.1:86801930-86802873 GCF_002837175.3 Physeter macrocephalus | reverse complement strand
TGGTCTGTTCATATTTTCTATTTCTTCCTGGTTCAGTCTTGGGAGGTTATAACTTTCGAAGAATTTGTCCATTTCTTCCAGGTTGTCTATTT
The DNA here is from genome assembly GCF_002837175.3 of Physeter macrocephalus. Taxonomy (NCBI): domain Eukaryota; kingdom Metazoa; phylum Chordata; class Mammalia; order Artiodactyla; family Physeteridae; genus Physeter; species Physeter macrocephalus. Next base: position 86,802,781 of record NC_041234.1, on the reverse strand, counting down.
TATTGGCATAGAGTTGTTTATAGTAGTCTCTTAGGATGTTTTGTATTTCTTCAGTGTCTGTTGTAACTTCTCTTTCATTTCTAATTTTATTGATTTGAGTCCTCTCCCTCTTTTTCTTAATGAGTCTGGCAAATGGTTTATCAATTTTATTTATCTTTTCAAAGAACCAGATTTTAGTTTTATTGATCTTTGCTACTGTTTCCTTTGTTTCTATTTCATTTATTTCTGATCTGATCTTTATGATTTCTTTCCTTCTGCTAACTTTGGGTTTTGTTTGTTCTTTCTCTAGTTCCTTTAGGTGTAAGGTTAGATTGTTTATTTGAGATTTTTCTTGTTTCTTGAGGTAGGCTTGTATAGCTATAAGCTTCCCTCTTAGAACTGCTTCTGCTGCATCCCATAGGTTTTGGATCGTCGTGTTTTCATTGTCATTTGTCTCTAGGTATTCTTTGATTTCCTCTTTGATTTCTGCAGTGATCTCTTGGTTATTTAGCAATGTATTGTTTAGCCTCCAATATGTTTGTGTTTTTTACATTGTTTTCCCTGTAATTCGTTTCTAATCTCATAGCGTTGTGATCAGAAAAGTTGCTTGATATGATTTCAATTTTCTTAAATTTACTGAGGCTTGATTTGTGACCCAAGATGTGATCTACGCTGGAGAATGCTCCATGCGCACTTGAGAAGAAAGTGTAATCTGCTGGTTTTGGATGGAGTATCCTATAAATATCAATTAAATCTATCTGGTCTATTGTGTCATTTAAAGCTTGTGTTTCCTTTTTAAATTTCTGTTTGGATGATCTGTCCATTGGTGTAAGTGAGGTGTTAAAGTCCCCCACTATTATTGTGTTACTGTC
>NC_041234.1:86800727-86801670 GCF_002837175.3 Physeter macrocephalus | reverse complement strand
CCCCTTTTAGAGCTGTTAGCAGTTGCCTTATGTATTGAGGTGCTCCTTTGTTGGATGCATATATATTTATAATTGTTATATCTTCTTCTTGGATTGATCCCTTGATCATTACGTAGTGTCCTTATCTCTTGTAACATTCTTTACTTTAAAGTCTATTTTATCTGATATGAGTATGGCTACTCCAGCTTTCTTTTGATTTCCATTTGCATGAAATATCTTTTTCCATCCCCTCACTTTCAGTCTGTATGTGTCCCTAGGTCTGAAGTGGGTCTCTTGTAGACAGCATATATATATGGGCCTTGTTTTTGTATCCATTCAGCAAGCCTGTGTCTTTTGGTTGGAGCATTTAATCCATTCACGTCTAAGGTAATTATCGATATGTATGTTCTTATTACCACTTACTTAATTGTTTTGGGTTTGTTTATTCAGGTTCTTTTCTTCTTTTGTGTTTCTCACTTAGAGAAGTTCCTTTAGCATTTGTTGTAGAGCTGGTTTGGTAGCGCTGACTTCTCTTAGTTTTTGCTTGTCTGTAAAGCTTTTGATTTCTCCATCGAATCTGAATTAGATCCTTGCTGGGTAGAGTAATCTTGGTTGTAGGTTCTTCCCTTTCATCACTTTAAATATATCATGCCACTCCCTTCTGGCTTGCAGAGTTTCTGCTGAGAAATCAGCTGTTAACCTTATTTGAGTTCCCTTGTATATTATTTGTTGTTTTCCTCTTGTTGCTTTCAATCATTTTTCTTTGTCTTTGATTTTTGCCAACTTGATTACTATGTGTCTCGGCATGTTTCTCCTTGGGTTTATCCTGTATGGGACTCTCTGTGCTTCCTGGATTTGGGTGCCTATTTCCTTTCCCATGTTAGGGAAGTTTTCAACCATAATCTCTTCAAATATTTTCTCGGGTCCTTTCTCTCTCTCTTCTCCTTCTGGGACCCCTATAATG
>NC_041234.1:86791736-86800181 GCF_002837175.3 Physeter macrocephalus | reverse complement strand
TGTTCCTTCATCTGGTACATAACCCTCTGCCTTTTCATCTTGTCTATCTTTCTGTGAATGTGCTTTTTGTTCCACAGGCTGCAGGATTGTAGTTCTGGTGGATGAGGCTATCTAAGAGGCTTGTGCAATTTTCCTGATGGGAGGGACTGCTGGTGGGTAGAGCTGGCTGTTGCTCTGGTGGGCAGAGCTCAGTAAAACTTTAATCTGCTTGACTGATGATGGGTGGGGCTGGGTTCCCTCCCTGTTGGTTGTTTGGCCTGGGGCAACCCAACACTGGAGCCTACCTGGGCTCTTTGGTGGGTCTAATGGCAGACTCTGGGAGGGCTCACACCAAGGAGTACTTCCCAGAACTTCTGCTGCCTGTGTCCTTGTCCTCACAGTGAGACAGAGCCACCTCCCACCTCTGCAGGAGACCCTCCAACACTAGGAGGTAGGTCTTGTTCATTCTCCTATGGGGCCACTGCTCCTTCCCTTGGGTCCCGATACACACACTACTTTGTGTGTGCCCTCCAAGAGTGGAGTCTCTGTTTCCCCCAGTCCTGTTGGAGTCCTGCAATCAAATCCCGCTAGCCTTCAAAGTCTGACTCTCCTGGAATTCCTCCTCCCGTTGCCAGACCCCCAGGTTCAGAAGCCTGATGTGGGTCTCAGAACCTTCACTCCAGTGGGTGGACTTCTGTGGTATAAGTGTTGTCCAGTTTGTGAGTCACCCACCCAGCAGTTATGGGATTTGATTTTATTGTGATTGTGGCCTTCCTACCGTCTCATTGCAGCTTCTCCTTTGTCTTTGGATGTGGGGTATCTTTTTTGGTGAGTTCCAGTGTCTTCCTGTCGATGATTGTTCAGCAGTTAGTTGTGATTCTGGTGTTCTTGCAAGAGCAAGAAAACCTTTTTCTTTCTACCACCTTTGCTGTTGATGACAGTGGATAAAATGGGCAATAACCTCCCAAATTGATATCCTGGCCTGATTTTTGCTCCCTCACAGAAATCTAATCCTCACACAGCATCCAGAGAGATCCTTCAAACTTCTCCATAGCTCTCCATCTCATACTGAGCCAAACGCAAAGCACATGGCCCTCACTATCTGTCCTCTAATACCCCAGTTATCTCTCTCACCTCATTTCCTAATACTGTTCTTGGTTGCTCAACTCCTGCTGCCCTGGCCCCTTTCCTACCCTGTGTCCACATCAGCCATTCCCCTGCTCAAGGGCCTTGGCACTTGTCCTGGACCCTCTGCCTAGAATGCTTTTCCCCAGATGTTTGTGTTTCTTCAGCCCTTTTCTGCAATGTCACCTTCTCAGTGATCCTTTCCCTGGTTTCTCTGTCTCAAACTGAAACTCTCTCACTTGGGATACCTCTAATACTTCTTATCACCTTCTCCTGCTTTATTTTTTTCCTGGTACTCAGCATTATCTAACATACAATGACATATTTATTTTTTTTATTGTCTGTCTCCCTCAGAAAGATTGTAAACTCTATGAAAGAGAGGATTTCTGTCTGTCCTGTATCCCTAGCACCTAGGAAAGCACCTCACTCCTAGTAGGCACTTGTTAAATATTTAAATATCTGTTAAAGAACTAGTAAGTGAGTGAATGAATGAAAAAGATTAATCTTATAGGGTAAAGTGTGCTAAAGTAATCATCAGTTGAGGTTTTTCTGTTTTGTTTTGTTTTGTTTTTTTCTTTCCAGGAGAAAAGAATGACTCAATGGGGCTTCCCTGGTTGGGCAGTGGTTAAGAATCCACCTGCCAATGCAAGGGACACAGGTTCGAGCCCTGGTCTGGGACGATCCCACTTGCCGTGGAGCAGCTAAGCCTGTGCACCACAACTACTGAGCCTGCACTCTAGAGCCTGCGAGCCACAACTACTGAGCCCATGTGGCGCAACTACTGAAGCCCGCGTGCCTAGAGCCCATGTTCTGCAACAAGAGAAGTCACCATGATGAGAAGCCCACTCACCGCAAGGAAGAGTAGCCCCACACTCGCCGCAACTAGAGAAAGCCCATGTGCAGCAATGAAGACCCAATGCAGCCAAAAATAAATTTTAAAAAAATATTTTTAAAAATTGACTGAATGGCTTAAACATGAAAATACATATGCATCCATTTGCAGACAGATGCAGGAGATACTGAGATGCTTAAGGGCAGAGAGACTGCCTTCCCTACCTGCCCTCAGATGTGCCATCCCCACCCCCACCCCCTACCTGAAGTGCTTAGCCGATAAGACACATTAATAGGATGAGATCCAGGAACAATTTCTGGCACAAGTAAAACTATCAATAGTTTAATTTTTTAAGCTACTGTGTACTGAGAATTTACTATGTGCCAGGCCCTTTATATAACCGCCTAAAATCCTCACACAAACACATCAAAGTACATATCATTACCCCTATTTTATAGAAGAGGAGACTAAGACTTAGAGAAATTGAGTAATGTGCCAAAAGTCACATGAGTAGAAATACACAGAACTGGTTTTCAAAACCAGGTCAATAGCACGCAGAGACTCTGCTCTTTCTGTACCACCATACTACTCTAGCTGAGGGGAGGGAAAGTACCCTCATCCAAAGTTTTCATTCTGACAAACAGGTCAAAACCCTCAGACTTGAAATTACTTGGCATTTGCAGTACTTTCCATTCCCAGCTACAAAAGGCCCCTGCACTGACAGGAATGAAATTGCTGCCCTGTCCCGCCCCCTGAAGCACATCACAACAAATGTCAATCTTCTCCCTTGCAGGCTGTTGACTGTATTTGCCTGTATTTCCCAGGCTGTATTTCATTTCCATTAGCAGACCTAGAGCTGGAAGACCAAAACCAGAATTTTGCACTGTAATTGTCACATAGCAGTCTGATCACATTGGGAGAAGTGGAACACATGTAGTCCTTGTTTATGGCATGCTAATGGGCTCTAAGGAATTCTAAGCCTATGCCACTGTACAGAGCAAGTTCCCAGAGACAAAACATTCCACTGAATACCAGATGAGCGGAAGGCACCAGGTTTCCCTGACAAACAATTTTCTTCCCTTTCTTATAGCCACCCTTTCCCAAAAAGGAGGGTCTGTTATGCATTCAATGTGCGTTAGATGAGCACAGCGACCAGGCCCTATGCTAGGTGCCAAGGACAGAAAGGTGATTGTGATTCCATCTAGCAGGGGAGAGAGATATGTAAGCAGATGATAAATGACCACCCAAAGTGGCAAAGACTATAATGGGGCGTAGGAAGAGGGTTCAGGAGACACATAAAGAGGGGGAAATCTGACTTTTACTAGAGGATGTAGAGAAAGGTTTTCCTGACGACATTACAAAGAACCACTCAATTCTTTTTAAATCAACCACATATTGAACAACAAATTTTTTCAAGGTATGGTGTTAGGACTTAACCATCCAGATGTTTACTTCTGTAAAGTAAGTGAGGAGCTTTCATCATGGCCAGTTCACTGAAGTGCAAGTGGTCATGACTTCATCCCACGTGTACTGATGGCTCCGTGATGTGTGGCCCAGAGACACAGAATTTCTAACACTGACCAATAAACCTGTAATGCCAACCCTTGGTCACAAGGGGGACAGGTGAGAATCTGAATTCTGGAGTTTTAAAAGCCGAAGGACATATAGAATCCATCCAGTTGAGTGGTTTGCAAAACCACAGGGCAGAGAGTAGGGGGTGGGCGGAAGCCCAGCGTATGGGGCTACAGACTCTACACCCAAGCTTGAAACAATGCAACTCTGCTGTTTTATATATTGAGTTTCTGTGTCTGCTTTTGTTTGAGATGAGGGTCCTGTTGCTGAAAAGAATTGGAACTGATCCACTCACTCATTTTAGAGATGAGGGAAACTAAAGCGCAAAGAAAGAAAATAGTTCACCCCAGGTGACACTGTGTCACATTGAGCAAATGATTTAGAAGAGAGAAAAGAAGAGATCTGAAGCAAATGATTTTACCTCTATGAGCCTCAGTTTCTCCATCTGTGAAATGGGAATGATAATAGTGTATATCTACATGGTTGCTTTGAGGATTCATTGAGCTAATGCATTCATATACTTAGGCCAGTACCTGAAACATATTAGATATAGGAAAAATATTGACTACTACTATTATAATGATGATGATGATGATGATGCAGTCAGTTCCAGTTACTTCTTAAAACTCAAGTTTCCTGCTTTGCAAACCAGCATCCTGTTCTCTGCATTACACTGGCTCAGGACAGGCACTGGTCAGTGCGACTTGACACAGTTGACCATTCCTCCCTCCTGGATTCACTTTTTTCATTTGGGTTTCTGGGAAAGGCACTCCCTCACTGGGTTTGCCCTCTTACTTCACTAGTTGCTCCTTCTTAGCCTCCTCTGCTGCCGCCTCATTTCCCTGACCTTTAGATTGCCATGGCACTTAGGCTTCAGATCTCTTTTGTCTTCTACATTCATTCCCTAGGGCATCTCATTCAGGCCCAGGGCTTTAAATTCCCTCTGTCTGTTGATGACTCACAAATTCGTATGGCCAGCTCAGACCTCTCTCCCCTGGGCTCCAGAGTCATGATACCAATCCAGCATCTCCATTTCAATACAGACTTCTCAAAGTAAATGATTTTCCTCCCAGGTTTGCTCTTACTCCCACTATTCTCCATTTCATTGAATGCCCCCAACATCCTCCCAGTTGTTCAAACCAAAAACCCAGGAACCTCCTTTCTTTGCCTCCCATCCCATATCTAATCCATCAGCAAGTCCTGTTGGCTATGCCTCTAAAATTCATGACATTCATGATATTCACAAATTCATCTACTTCTCAACCGTGCATTGCTAAAAGCCTAGGCTAAGCTACCATTATCTTTGGCCTAAATTACCACGAAAACCTCCAGTCTGATCTCCTTGCATTCACTCTTGCTGCCTTATAGACCATTCTTTATGCAGCAGCCAGAGTGAGCATTTTAAAATCATCATTCAGATGTGATTCCTCTGATTAAAACTTCCTGCAATGGGGCTTCCCTGGTGGCGCAGTGGTTGGGGGTCTGCCTGCCGGTGTGGGGTACGCGGTTCGTGCCCCGGTCCGGGGGGATCCCACATGCCGCGGAGCGGCTGGGCCCGTGGGCCGTGGCCGCTGGGCCTGTGCGTCCAGAGCCTGTGCTCCGCAACGGGAGGGGCCACGGTAGTGGGAGGCCCGCGTACCGCAAAAACAAAACAAAACAAAACAAAAAAACAAAACAAAACTTCCTGCAGGGGCTTCCCTGGTGGCGCAGTGGTTGAGAGTCCGCCTGCCGATGCAGGGGACGCGGGTTCGTGCCCCGGTCCGGGAAGATCCCACATGCCGCAGAGCGGAAAAAAAATAAAACAAAAAAAAAAACAAAAATAAAACTTCCTGCAATGACGTCTCATTGGGCATCCCTGGGTAACGCAGCATAGCCCTGCCAGCGCGCTTTCTTTTTTTTTTTTTTTTTTTTTTTTTTTTAGTTTGGGATATGCCAGCGCACTTTCTATCCCGCCATCCCACTTCCTTCCTTCATAGCACTTTTCACTATTTGAAACTGTACGTGCATATATATTTTTACTTGTTTACAATTTTAAATGTCTTACACACACACGCACACTAGCCAGTAGAATGTCATTTCCATGAGGCAGTAACTACCTTAGCCACTGCTCTATCCCTAGCACTTAAAAGAGTACCTGTCACAGTAAGCCCTCAGCAAATATTTGTTAAGTACATGAATGAAAATGGAAATCTCACTGGAGACTCGACTGGGTCCCAACATGCCCTACCTGTCTCTGTGAAGTCTCCTTCCAAAATAAAGTCCACATCCTAGATAAGACCATAGAGAGTCTGTGAAGAAAGTGCTTTTCACCCCACCTTGACCCTAACAGGTAAATTAAGCATCCATATAGCTCTCTGAAAGTCTTATTTTAAGGGCAAAACTGTGGTTTCTCCAGTCTACAATACTTTAATGAGAAAGGATCCATCCTGATCAAAACTACTGTTCCTAACTATGGTTGTGATGAATGTACAATAATTAAGATATTCCAACTAGTGTCACTTGATTGGCACATTCCAGTTAAGGAGGACGCTATAAATAAAGAGGTTAAAAACATCACCTGTTGCAAATACTGTATAGGAGAAGAACTCCTGCACAGAGCCCTTCAGGATAATAGTTCTGATGATGAATGGCTTATTGCTACAGAAAGATACTGACTTGTAGAACCAGAGACACAGGAAAGAAGGGGAAGAGCATGCTGATGTGCAAACTCACTCCAAGTCAGCATGGGGAACCCTGAAAATAGGTCAAAGGAGGCATTAAAGAGCAAGATTGGCCCTGGGCAACATTGTACAATGAGAGAAGTTGTCCAATGGAGGAAGTAATAAGTGAAAGGGATTTTCACTATTTCCATTCGTTATTCAGCTACACAGGAGAGAAGTGGAGGAACAGAAGGGAATTTGGCCTGTACTTTGTAGCACAATGATTCACATTAGAATCAACTGTGAATATTAAGACATACCTAGGCATCACTCCCAGAATTCTGATTTAATTAATCTGGAGTAAGTTCCAGGCACTAGTATGTTATTTAAGCTTCCCATGTGATTGCAACGTGCAGTGAGGTTTCAGAACCATTTTTAGCTGATCCAAATCCTAAGTCAGTTTTTTTAACTCTGGTTCTCAAAGTGTGATCACTAGACCTGCAGCAACAGTATCACCCAGGAACCTGTTAGAAATGCAAATTATGGGGCTCCAAATCAGATCTAGGGAATCAGAAGCTCTGGGGATGAGCCCCAGTGATGTGTGGTTTAACAAGCCCTCCAGGTGACATATTAAGAAAAGTGAATATACCCCCTCTGACTATAAAAGAGTTAATCAGGAGGTGCAAGAAGCAAACTAGATATACTTTGAATCCCAACTGAACAGAAGCACTAAAGCTGATACTGTTTTTGTAGGACTCTTATCCCCAAGAGATGTTAGTGAGTTAATCACAAGCACTGAACCAAAATACAAATATAAGATTAAATCCAAGGTTAGAAGATTCTATATCTGGGAACATTTAAGGATTAACACTGAAAGTACTGATTTGTACTTAGGAAATGCTTTCCTTTAAAGAATATTATTTCTGTAGAAGTACTTTAAAAAAAATTATCAGTGCGCCATGGAAACCTCTGGGAAGCTTGTTAAAAATGTAGATTCCTATGCCCCACACCCAGAGAGTTTGATTTAGTAGGTATGGAGTGAGGCCTATAAGTTTACATTTTTAATTAGCTTTTTAGGTCATTCTGAGGATGACAGGAGCCTCTTGGGTGCTGAATCAACACATACAAAATTACAGAGTAACAACAATAATGGCAAAAGCAAGACCTATAAAGTAGACATGTGGAAGCTGACTGCAGCCTGTTTTATATTTTCTACTTAATTCTTGTTTGGGACCGATTTGTTTTAAATCTGTAAACAAATTTCCTAAGTTTATCTCAGAATAATTTTGGGGTGTCTTTAACCACCAATCTTGGCATGTAAAGTCATAGAGAGTTCTCAGCTTTCTGACTGACTTATCCTGCATCATCCCCATACCACACATCCCATCATAACCACTAAATATTCAATAATGGTAATGACATCTAAAGCATTCTCCTCTATTGCCAGAATATGCCTTCATGTATGTTAACATAAGCCATAAATGGAAGATGAAGTCATCTACTATTCAGCTTAAACAAGATATAGTGCTTACACACCAATTATATACACACATACACAGAAACACACACTAATCACAGAACTTTCAAACTCCAATAGCTTTTTAGTCTCCTATTCCATGGTCTGGTTGAACTGATTAGAACAAGGAAAACTCATTCATTGCCTTAGACCAGGGCCATTGTTTTGTCTCCTCAGAACCCTGCCTTGGGCATGGCCAATCCAGGCAATTGCGCAGACCCTGATCTTTTACTGACAGAAGGGTCTATTTTTAGTAGTGGGAAACAATTAGTCCTAGACTGAATATAACTCCTGTTCTGCCTAACAAATCCTAAAAGTAAGACCTGCAAGTATCATTTTCTTCCTAAGTGATGTAACTACATTCCAAATCAAAGCTGAAGAATATGTATAAGAATACAAATATATATATGTATGTATGTATCCAACACCCGCAAAGTAAAACTCACAATCTGGCATCCAATAAAAAATTAACAGGTATGCAAAGTAGCAGGGAAAGATGACCCATAATGAGAAAATAAATCAACTCACCAAAATTGACCCACTACTGAAACAGACCTTAGAATTAGCAGAAAAGGACATTTAAAAAATTATAATAACTGTATTCTATATATATTAAAGTTAAATAAAGATATGGAAGATATAAAAAAGACCTAAATCAAATATGGTTTTTTTTTTGTTTTTTTAACGTCTTTATTGGAGTATAATTGCTTTACAATGGTGTGTTAGTTTCTGCTTTACAACAAAGTGAATCAGTTATACATATACATATGTTCCCATACGTC
>NC_041234.1:86782113-86791568 GCF_002837175.3 Physeter macrocephalus | reverse complement strand
TTCTTAGATTCCATATATATGTGTTAGCATACGGTATTTGTTTTCCTCCTTCTGACTTACTTCACTCTGTATGACAGACTCCAGGTCCATCTACCTCAGTACAAATAATTCAATTTCGTTTCTTTTTATGGCTGAGTAAAATTCCATTGTATATATGTGCCACATCTTCTTTATCCATTCATCTGTTGATGGACACTTGCTTCCATGTCCTGGCTATTGTAAATAGAGCTGCAGTGAACATTTTGGTACATGTAGAGATGAAAACTACAATGTGTTACACAGAATATTCTACTAGATATAATTAATGGCAGACTAGATACTGAATACAAAAAGATTAGTAAATCTAAATACACAGCAATATAAAGTATCCAAAATAAAACACAAAGAGTAAAGAGTAGAGGAGAGAGAGGAAGTGTAGAGAAAACATTTGAAAGTAACAACCAAAAACTTTCCACATTTGTTGAAAACATAACACCATATATCCAAGAACCTCGGGGAAACTCAAAACAAACAACAACAACAAATATATATATATATATATATATATTTTATATATATATATATATATATATATATTATATATATATACCAGACCAAAATACATCATAATCAAATTGTCAGGGGAAAAAAAGACACCTTATGTAGAGAAACAAAAAAAAAAACAATGACAGCCAAACAGTGGAGTGTCATCTTTAAAATACAAAAAAAAAAAAAAGAAAAAAGAAAATATCTTCCAAAAATAAAAGGAACAAATCCATATACTCCTGGGTATGTACCCAAAAGAAACAAAAGCAGAGAATTGAACAGATTTTTGTACACCCAGGTTCATAGCAACATTAGTCACAATAGTCAAAAGATGGAAACAACACAAATGTTCATCAACAGGTAAATGAACAAAATGTTTTATATATATATAAAATGGAATATTATTCAGCTTTAAAAAGTAAGGTAATTCTCATACATACTATACAACACGATGAACATTGAGGACATTATGCTGAGTGAAATAAGTCACTCACAATAAGACAAATATTGTATGATACCACTTATATGAAGTACCTAAAAAAGTCAAATTCATAGAGACAGAAAGGTGAATGGTGGCTTCCAGGGGCAGATGGAGGGAGTGGAAATTTAGTGTTTAATGGGTGCAGAGTTTCAATTGAAAAAGACAAAAAAGTTCTGGCTATGGATGGGGATGACGGTTGCACAATGTGAATGTACTCAATGCCACTGAACTGTAGATTTAAAAATGGTTAAAATGGTAAATTTTATGTTATGTATGTTTTATCACAATATAAAAGTCTTAAAATGAGGGGAAAACAAAGATGTTTTCATGCACACAAAAGCTGACACAACTCATCACCAGCAGACACAACTCATCACCAGCAGACCCACACTACAAGTAATGTTAAAGAAAGTCTGTCAGGTAGAAGAAAAACTATACTAGATGGATATCTGGATCTACACAAAGAAATAAAGAGCACCACACCCCACACTGGTCAGAATGGCTATCATCAAAATGTCTACAAGTAAGAAATGCTGGAGAGGGTTTGAATAAAAGGGAATCCTCCTACACTGTTGGTGGGAATGTAAATTGGTGCAGCAACTATGGAGAACAGTATGGAGGTTCCATAAAAAAAAAAAAACTAGGGCTTCCCTGGTGGCGCAGTGGTTGAGAGTCCGCCTGCCGATGCGGGGCACACGGGTTCGTGCCCCGGTCCGGGAGGGTCCCACATGCCGCGGAGCAGCTGGGCCCGTGGGCCATGGCTGCTGGGCCTGCGCGTCCGGAGCCTGTGCTCCGCGGCGGGAGAGGCCACAGCAGTGGGAGGCCCACGTACCGCAAAAAAGAACAACAACAACAAAAAAAAACTAAAAACAGAGTTACCATATGATCCAGCAATCCCACTCCTGGGCACATATTTGAAGAAAACTCTAATTCGAAAAGATACACGCACCCCAACGTTCAGAGCAGCATTATTTACAATAGCCAAGACATGGAAGCAACATAAATGTCCCTCCACGGATGAATGGAAAAGAAGATGTGGTATATAAATACAATGGAATATTACTCAGCCATAAAAAGAATGAAATAATGCTATTTGCAGCAACATGGATGGACCTACAGCTTATCATACTACGTGAAGTAAGTCAGACGGAGAAAGACAAATATCATATGATATCACTTATGTGTGGAATCTAAAAAAATGATACAAATGAACTTACTTACAAAACAGAAATAGACCCACAGACATGAAAAAGAAACTTATAGTTACCAAAGGGGAAAGTGGAGGAGGGTTAAATTAGGAGTTTGGAATTAGCAGATACACACTACTATATAGAAAATAGATAAACAGGGACTTCCCTGGTGGTGCAGTGGTTAAGAATCCACCTGCCAACACAGGAGACACGGGTTTGAGTCCTGGTCCAGTTCGAGCCCTGTCCTGGTCCATGATCCCACATGCCACGGAGGAACTAAGCCCGTACGCCACAACTGCTGAGCATGCATGCCACAACTACTGAAGCCCACATGCCTAGAGCCCGTGCTCCACAACAAGAGAAGCCACTGAAATGAGAAGCCTGCGTACTGCAACAAAGAGTAGCCCCCACTCGCCGCAACTAGAGAAAGCCTGTGCTCAGCAACAAAGACTCAACGCAGCCTCCCAAAAATTAATTAATTAATTAATTAAAAATAGATAAACAACAAGGTCCTACTGTATAGCACAGGGAACTGTATACAATATCTTATAATACAGCATAATGGAAAAGAATATGAAAAAGAATAGATATATATATACACACATATATATATCTGAATCACTTTGCCTTACACCAGAAACTAGCAAAACATTGTAAATAACTATACTTCAATTGTAAAAAAGGAAAAGAAAGGACTGTGATTAGTTAAAGATGTATCCTATAAACCCCAAAGAAACGAATAAAATTACAAAGAGTTAAAGTAAGCCAATAAAGAAGATTAAATTGAATTTTAAAATTTCATGTAATCCAAAAGAAAGCCAAAAAACAAACAAAAAAAAACCAGGAAAGGGAACAAAGAATACATATGACAAATGAAAAACAAAGAGTAAGAGGAGAGGTTTAAACTTAGCCATATCAATAATCACATTAAATGTTGATTGTCTAAACATCCCAAGTAAAAGGCTGCCATCATAAGATTGGATACAGTAACAAGACCCAACTGTATGCTGTCTTCAAGAAACACTCTTCAAATTTTAAAAAAAACCACAAATAAGATAAAAGTACAATGATGGATACACCTTGCTAACAATAATCAAAGTTGGAGAGGCTGTATTATATAAGACAAACCAAAAGAAGTAAAACCATATGATCATCTTAATCAATGCAAAAAAATTTACAAAATTTCAACATCTATACTGAGGAAGTCTCAACAAGTTCAGAATAAAAGGAAAACTTACCCAACTCCTCAACCTGATAAGGACATCAGTGTAAAACTTACAGCTAACATCATACTTAATGGTGAAAGACTGATGCTTTTTCCCTGAGATCAGCAATAAGAAAAGCATATTCATACTCTCTGCTTCTTTTAAACATTTTACTACAATTAGAAAAAATACAATAAAAGTTATCAAAATTGGAAAGAAAGATGCAAAACCATCTTTTATTTGTGAATGACCTGATTACCTATGTAGAAATTTTGATGGAATCTACAAAAAAGCAACTAGAACCAATGTGTGGGTTTAGTAAGATTGCAAATAAAATATCAATATAGAAATTGTCTTTTCATAGATTAACAATTAACACTCAAAAATTGAAATAAAAGTAGAAATACCATTTGCAAAAGCATCAACACATATTAAATACTTAGGGATAAATCTGACAATGTATGTGTAAGAGCTGTACACTGAAAACTGCAAAACATTGCTGAGAGAAAACAAAGACCTAAATAAATAGAAACATATACACTGTATATGGGTTAGAAGATTCAATATTTAGATGCTGATTCTCCCTAAATTGATCTACAGAGTACATGCAATGATAATCAAAACCCCAGTATGAGATTGAACGTGTGGAGAAGGAATTTACTACAAAGACACAACACTGTGCTATGACTGTTCTATATCATATTGTGGGGGTGAATATATAGCTATGCATTTCTCAAAGCTCATAGAACTGTATATCACAAAGAGTGAACACATTTCCCAACTCTGTTTGCTCAGAGGAACTAGAAGAAGTGACACCCAATCAGCAATGAGCACACCTAGAGCCCAAATATTCATTTCTAATATTCTCCAGTGAAAGGAACTAGGGGCTCCTTGGAGAAGTGTCTGATTTTAGGGCTGGGACAGGGAAAATACAAGGTGCCTGGATCACCTTATTGTGCCAAAAAAGTAACAAAGTGCTTAGAAAAACAAAAGATAGGGCCATGTCAAAAGGACACAGGAGATGACACGAAAGAGCTTCCAATGGCCAAAATTTGAACAATTTGAACAACAAGCTAAGTAATGACAGTGTTGGATTATAGCCCAAAGAATACAATAAATATCTATGAGTCCAGACTAAAATAAATAAATGACTGAATAAGTAAATGGAAGAGAAGTAGCGGCTCTTCCTTACTGAATAATTTAAATTAAAAATGTAGAAGTGATGGGGGAAATAGAAAATAACAATTATAACACAACAGTAACAACTTCTGCAGGCAAAATCCACTGATAAATTAGTGGGTAAAACTTTAAGGAGAAACAAGATATTTACATAGCCTCCAAGTAATATTTATTCATTACTGTGTTGGTTTTAACATATGCCCATAATTTTTTGATACTCCTCCCTCCTGGAGATGGAAGGAGCTTAATTCCTATCCCCTTGAGTGTTGGCTGGAATAAATGTTTTTCTTTTAATGAACAAAGTATGGAAACAGAAAAAAAAGTACTTTCAGTGAAGAAATCTATCAGACACCACCTTACCCAAATGATCAAGGTTAACATTACCAATGGTAAATCATTTTGATATCATGTAACCCTTGATATTGCATGATGAGAAAAGCACTTTATCTCTGTGGTATTCTCTCCCCAAATCTATTACCTTGGTCTAATAATGTGAAAAAATTATACAAACTCAAACTGAGGGGACATTCAACAAAATACTTGAGAAGTACTCTTCAAAAGTGTGAAGGCCATAAGAGACAAGAAAGACTGAGGAACTACCATGGACTGGAAAGACAACAAAATGCAATATGATATCCAGGTTTGGATTCTGAAACAATAAATGGACATAAGTAGAAAACAGGATAAATCTAAATAAAGTCTATAGTTAATAGTATTGTACTAATGTCAATTTCTTAGTTTTGACCATTGTATCATGGTTTATGTAAGATATTAGTAGAACATGGGCAAAGCATAAATGGGCATATTTTGAGCCATTTTTGCAACTCTTTTAGTAAGTTTAGAAGTATTTTTTAATAGTTGGAAAATTCTTGCAATATTTATTGTAGATAGAGATGATTCTAAAGTTAATTTGCAAATGAAAACTTAGAATAACAAAAAGACTTTGGGAAAAAGAACTAAATTGGAGAATAAACACTGTGTAACTGTAAGACGTTTTATACAGTAATCAAGACAGTGTGATATTCATGTAAGAATGCATAAATGGGTCAATGGAGCAAAATATAAAACCAAGAAATAAACCCACACATATATGGTCAATGATTTTTGACAAAAGTTCAAGAGCAATTCAATGGAGAAAGATAGTGTTTTCAATAAATAGTCCTCATATAATTGAATGTCCATAAGCAAAAAAAAAAAAAAGGAACATCCATCCTTATCCCATACCGTATACAAAAATTAACTCAAAATGGATCAGAGACTTAAAAGTAAAAAACCTTAAAACTTCTAGAAAAAACATAGGAGAATATTTTTTTTTGACCATGGGTTAGGCAAAGATTTCTTAGATACAATACCAAAATGACAGTCCACACTAAACAACTGATAAATTAGATTTCATCAAAATTATACCTCCCCTTCTTAAAATGATACTGGTAAGGGGATGAAAAGACAACCTATAAACTGGCAGAAAATTGTTGCAAAGCATATATGATAAATAACCCTCAAAACTCCATAATGAGGAAAACATTGACTCAATTTTTTAAATGGACAAAAAATTGAACCGGCCCTTCAACAAAGAAAATATACAAATGACCAATAAGCATATGAAAAGATGCTTAACAACATTAATCACTAGGGAAATGCAGATTAAAATCATAAGATACAATTACACACGTATTAGAATGTTGAAAATTAAAAAGGTTAACCTTACCAAGTGTCGGTGGGGATTTTAAACAATTGGAACTCTCATACAATGCTGCTGGAAATTTAAAGTGTTAAGAACACTTTTGAGGATACTTTGGCAATTTCTTAAAATGTTAAAAGTTAAATATACAACTATGATACAATTCAGCCATTTTATTCCCAGGTATCTATCCAAGAAAAATGACAGCATATGTCCATATAAAAACTTGTATATAAATCCTAATAACAACTATATATGTAATAGTTAAATAGTGGAAATGACTCAACTGTCCACCCACATGCGAGTGGATTAACAAACTGGTATAGCCATACAATGGAATACTGCTCATAAATAAGAGTAATAAATTGTTGACTGAGATTGGTTCAAGATGGTGGAGTAGAAGGCCATGCATTCACTCCCTCTTATGAGAGCACCAGAATCACAACTAACTACTGAACAATCATTGACAGGAAGACACTGGAAATCACCAAAAGACATACCCCACATCCAAAGACAAAGGAGAAGCCACAATGAGAGGGTAGGAGGGGCGCAATCAAAATAAAACCAAATCCCGTAACTGCTGGGTGGGTGGGTGACTCACAAACTGGAGAACACTTATACCACAGAAGTCCACCCACTAGAGTGAAGGTTCTGAGCCCAACGTCAGGCTTTCCAAGCTGGGGGTCGGGCAACTGGAATTCCTAGAGAATCAGACTTTGAGGGCTAGCAGGATTTGATCACAGGACTTTGACAGGAGTGGGGGAAACAGAGATTCCACTCTTGGAGGACACACACAAAGTAGTGTGTGCATTGGGACCCAGAGGAAGGAGCAGTAACCCCATAGGAGACTGAACCAGACCTACCTGCTAGTGTTGGAGGGTCTCCTGTGGGGGCGGGGGTTGTGGCTCACTGTGAAAACAAGGACAGTGGCAGCAGAAGTTGTGGAAAGTACTCCTTGGCATGAGCCCTCCCAGAGCCCACCTTTAGCCCCACCAAAGAGCCAGGTAGTCTCCAGTGTTGGGTCGCCTCAGGCCAAAGAGCCAATAGGGAGGGAACCCAGCCCAACCCATCCCATCAGCAGACAAGTAGATTAAAATTTTACTGAGCTCTGGCCACCAGAGCAACACCCAGCTCTACCCACCACCAGTCTCTCCCAACACAAAAAGTACACAAGCCTCTTAGATAGCCTCATCCACCAGAAGGCAGACAGCTTAGGCAAGAAGAACAACAATCCTGCAGCCTGTGGAACAAAAACCACATTCACAGAAAGACAGACAAGATGAAAAGGCAGAGGGCTATGTACCAGATGAAGGAACAAGATAAGACCCCAGAAAAACAAGTAAATGAAGTGGATATAGGCAACCCTCCAGAAAAATAATTCAGAATAATGATAGTGAAGATGAAACAGGACCTAGGAAAAAGAATGGAGGCAAAGATCGAGAACATACAAGAAACATTTAACAAAGGCCTAGAAGAATTAAAGAACAAATACCTAGAAGAATTAAAGAACAAACAAACAAAGATGAACAAAACAATAAGTGAAATGAAAAACACACTAGAAGGAATCAATAGCAGAATAACTGAGGCAGAAGAACAGATAAGTGACCTGGAAGACAGAATGGTGGAATTCACTGCCATGGAACAGAATAAAGAAAAAGAATGAAGAGAAATGAAGACAGCCTAAGAGACCTCTGGGACAACATTAAACGCACCAACATTCTCATTAGAGGGGTGTCAGAAGGAGGAGAGAGAGAGGAAGGACCCGAGAAAATATTTGAAGAGATTATAGTCGAAAAATTCCCTAACATGGGAAAGGAAATAGCCTCCCAACTCCAGGAAGTGCAGAGTCCCAGGCAGGATAAACCCAAGGAGACACACGCTGAGACACATAGGAATCAAACTGGCAAAAATTAAAGACAAAGAAAAATTATTGAAAGCAACAAGGGAAAAATGACAAATAATAAAAAAGGGAACTCCCATAAGGTTAACAGCTGATTTCTCAGCAGAAACTCTACAAGCCAGAAAGGTGTGGCATGGTATATTTAAAGTGATGAAAGGGAAGAACCTACGACCCAGATTACTCTACCCATCAAGGATCTCATTCAGATTCGATGGGGAAAAGGAACTTCTCTAAGGGGGAAACACAAGAGAAGAAAAGGCCCTACAAAAACAAACCCATAACAATTAAGAAAATGGTATAGGATAAAACATATCAATAATTACTTTAAACGTGAATGGATTAAATGCTCCAACCAAAGACACAGGCTCTCAGAATGAATACAAAAACAAGGCCCATATATATGCTGTCTACAAGAGACCCACTTCAGACCTAGAGACACATACAGACTGAAAGTGAGGGGATGGAAAAAGATACTCCATGCAAATGGAAATCAAAAAGAAAGATGGAGTAACAATACTCATATCAGAGAAAACAGACTTTAAAATAAAGAATGTACAATGCACAAGGAAGGACACTACATAATTATCAATGGATCAATCCTAGAAAAAGATATAACAATTATAAATATATATGCATCCAACATAGGAGCACCTCAATACATAAGGCAACTGCTACAGCTCTAAAAGAGGAAATCAACAGTAACACAATAATAGTGGGGGACTTTAACACCTCAGTAACACCAATGGACACATCATACAAACAGAAAATTAAGGAAACACAAGCTTTAAATGACACAATACACCAGATGGATTTAATTGATATCTATAGGACATTCCAACCAAAAACAACAGATTACACTTTCTTTTCAAGTGCACACGTAACATTCTCTAGGACAGATCACATCCTGGGTCACAAATCACGCCTCAGTAAATTTAAGAAAACTGATATCATATCAAGCATCTTTTCTGACCACAACGCTATGAGATTAGAAATGAATTACAGGGGAAAATACGTAAAAAGCACAAACACATGGAGGCTAAACAACACGTTACTAAACAACCAAGAGATCAATGAAGAAATCAAAGACGAAATCAAACAATACCTAGAGACAAATGACAATGAAAACACGACAATCAAAAACCTATGGGATGCAGCAAAAGCAGTTCTAAGAAGGAAATTTATAGCAAAAAATCTTACCTGAAGAAACAACAAACATCTCAAATAAACAATCTAACCTTACACCTAAGAGAACTAGAGAAAGAAGAACAAACAAAACCCAAAGTTAGTAGAAGCA
>NC_041234.1:86772017-86782072 GCF_002837175.3 Physeter macrocephalus | reverse complement strand
GAAGTAACAACTGACACTGCAGAAATACAAAGCATCCTAAGAGATTACTACAAGCAACTCTATGCCAATAAAATGGACAACCTGGAAGAAATGGACAAATTCTTAGAAAGGTATAACCTCCCAAGACTGAACCAGGAAGAAATAGAAAATATGAACAAACAAATCACAAGAAATGGAATTGAAACTGTGATTAAAAGTCTTCCAACAAACAAAAGTCCAGGACCAGATGGTTTCACAGGTGAATTCTATCAAACATTTAGAGAAGAGCTAACACCCATCCTTCTCAAACTCTTCCAAAAAATTGCAGAGGAAGGAACACTCCCAAACTCATTCTATGAGGCCACCAGCACCCTGATACCAAAACCAGACAAAGAAACTACAAAAAAAAAATTACAGACCAATATCACTGCTGAATATAAATGCAAAAATCCTCAACAAAATACTAGCAAACAATCCAACAACACTTTTAAAGGATCATACACCATGCTCAAGTGGGATTTACCCCAGGGAAGCAAGGATTTTTCAATATACACAAATCAATCAATGTGATACACCATATTAACAAATTGAAAAATAAAACCATACCTGTATGCAGAAAAATATAAGACACTGATGAAAGAAATTAAAGAGGATACCAAGAGATGGAGAGATATACCATGTTCTTGGACTGGAAGAATCAGTACTGTGAAAATGACTATACTACCCAAAGCAATCTACAGATTCAATGCAATCCCTATCAAATTACCAATGGCATTTTTTACAGAACTAGAACAAAATATCTTAAAATTTGTATGGAGACAGAAAAGATCCCAAATAGCCAAAGCAGTCTTCAGGGAAAAAAACCGAGCTGGGGGAATCAGACTCCCTGACTTCAGACTATACTACAAAGCCACAGTAATCAAGACAATATGGTACTGGCACAAAAATAGAAATAAAGATCAATGGAACAGGATAGAACGCCCAGAGAGAAACCCATGCACCTATGGTCAAATAATCTATGACAAAGGAGGCAAGGATATACAATGGAGAAAAGACAGTCTTTTCTATAAGTGGTGCTGGGAAAACTGGACAGCTACAGATAAAAGAATGAAATTAGAACACTCCCTAATACCATAACCAAAAATAAACTCAAAATGGATTAGAGACCTAAATGTAAGACCGGACACCATAAAACTCTTAGAGGAAAACTTAGGAAGAACACTCTTTGACATAAATCACATCAAGATCTTTTTTGATCCACCTCCTAGAGTAATGGAAATAAAACCAAAAATAAACAAATGGGACCTAATGAAACTTAATAGCTTTTGCACAGCAAAGGAAACTGTAAACAAGATGAAAAGACAACCCTCAGAATTGGAGAAAGTATTTGCAAACGAATGAACAAAGGATTAACCTCCAAAATATATAAACAGCTCATGCAGCTCAATATTTAAAAAAACAAACAACCCTATCCAAAACTTCTATCCAAAAATGGGTAGAAGACCTAAATAGACATTTCTCCAAAGAAGACATATAGATGGCCAAGAAGCACATGAAAAGCTGCTCAACATCACTAATTATTAGAGAAATGCAAATCAAAACTACAATGATGTATCACCTCACACCGGTTAGAATGGGCATCATCAGAAAATCTACAAACAACAAATGCTGGAGAGGGTGTGGAGAAAAGGGAACCCTCTTGCACTGTTGGTGGGAATGTAAATTGATAACAGTCACTATGGAGAACAGTATGGAGGTTCCTTAAAAAAATAAAAATAGAATTACCATATGACCCAGCAATCCCACTACTGGGCATATACCCAGAAAAAACCATAATTCAAAAAGACACATGCACCCCAATGTTCATTGCAGCACTATTTACAATAGCCAGGCCATGGAAGCAACCTAAATGCCTACTGACAGACGAATGGTAAAGAAGATGTGCTACATATATAAAGTGGAATATTACTCAGCCATAAAAAGGAACAGAATTGGGTAATTTTAGAGACGTGGATCGATCTAGAGAGTGTCATACAGAGTGAAGTAAGTCAGAAAGAGAGAAACAAATATCGTATATTAATGCATATATGTGGAACGTAGAAAAATGGTACAGATGAACCGGTTTGCAGGGCAGAAATAGAGACTAAAATGGATAACTAATAAGAACCTGCTGTATAAAAAAAATAAAATTCAAAACTAAAAACAAGAAACAAAAAAACAAGGACCTACTGACTCTATAGCAGAGAACTCTTCTCAATATTTTCTAACAACTTATATGGGAAAAGAATCTGAAAAAGAAATGATATATGTATATGTATAACTGAACCACTTTGATATACACCTAAAACTAACTCAACATTGTAAATCAACTGTACCCCAATATAAAATAAAAATTAAATTAAAAATTTTTTACAGGAAGGTAATAAATTGTTGATACACACTAAACGACGTTTAGATGTATCTCAAAATAATGACAATCAAGTTAAAGAATCCAGACCCCCCCCTCACAGATAAAAAGAGTACATACTGTATGATTGCATTTATATAAAAATTTAGGAAATGTAAACTAATGTATATTGACCAAAATCAGTTTCCAAGGACTGGGAGGGTATACCAAAGGGGCCTGTTGAAACTTTGGGGGATGGTGGATATGTTCACTATCTTTATGGCAGTAATGGTTTCATGAGTGTAGACATATGTGAAAACATATTAAACTATACACTTTTAATATGTACAGTTTATTGTATGCCACGTACACATCCACAAATCTGCTATTTTTTAAAGTATTATGGGAGTTCAGAGTAGATAGACTCGAGAGAGATCACAGTAGTAGGACAGGGAGCCCTCACTTTCTCATTCAATGGGTGTAAAAATGATCTGTATTGTCTAGAATCTGTACTTTCCTTGAAATGATGGGCATATGAAAAACCTCAAATTGTATGTCCAAGTCTAAAATAAATTAGTTCCAGAGAACCTAAGTTTTGGAAGGCTCTTAGTGGTTCAGTGGTTTTCAGACATTGCTCCACAGGACACTGGAGCTCCTCTGAGTTCTCCAGAGTGCATGTGTATATGAGGGGGCTGGTGTTGTCAGCATTGAGAGGACATAGAAGGTAATGGTTCCTCTTCCATTCTGCTTCAATTAGAGTACCTCCACTCATTTGCTATATTCTGAATTTCAGAGTAATATTTCATTTACAAAAATAAAAGCACTCCACAACAACAAAAAAAAGAAAATCTACAGGTATATCTCAGTCTGCTATGTGACTAATTTTTCACTACATCCATTTATTATAGTTATTATAGTGTACCTAAAACATTAGAGAGATTGGGAAGTCCTTTTTACCAATCTCGTTATATCAGCTTTAGCATGGAATAGGAAGAAAGGAGTTATTGAGCAAGAGAGCAGAATGGGAAATTTGGGTGGCCTAATTTTTCATGAACCACACCTTTCTTTAAAATCATATAGATCAATAATAGTAATAAAAGCAAACATTTATTGAGCACTTACCGTGTGCCATGCACTGGACTAATCACTTTACATGTATTAACTCATTAAATCTTTATAATCACCCTATGGGGTAAGAGCTATTTATCATCCTCACTGTCAGACAAGGAAACTGGGGCTTAGAGAGGTTAAGTAGTTTGCCCAAGGGCACAGAGCTATTAAGTGGTGAAGACTATATTGGAACCCATAGATGCTTGACTCCAAAGCACATGCTCTTGGCCATCACATGCCGTTGCTCTCTAGATCAAATGTTTTCAAACTACACTCTGTGGAAATGTTTCATAGATGTGTTGGTGGTATAGAGGGAGGGTGAGAAGGTGGAAGTCTGACCCCTCATCATCACTATCCTCACTTTTTTGATCACAGCAGCTCTACTTTTATTTGTTTATATATCCACATTCTGCACAAGATTTCAATGCAAAAAGTTTTCACTACGAAAAGAAAAATTTAAGAGGTTTGAAAAGCTCTGATAACAGTACAATCCCTTCATGTTGCAGATGAAATTACTGAGAACACAAAGGGAATGTGCTTTACCTTCAGTAACAATAACAGCAAGTTAGTGGCAGGTCCTGACTCTTTGTCTAGTATTCTTTCCTGTAGGCCACTGCTTCACCAGGAACCCCAAAAAGATCTCATCAAAATTTTACTGGACTACATGAGTTTTGAAAAATCAAAATTGAAAGTAAACAATGTCTAGAGAGAAGACCCTATCCTGAAATTGAGAGTGAGCTATCCACCTCCAGGAAGTAATAGCCATCTCCAATATCCAAATACTCAAGAAAAAAGATTTTTCCTTGACCACCAGTGGACAGTGGAGTGTACAAAATACATAATGCTATGATGGAACTTATCTTTCTTAACGCAAATCAGGTAGGAATCCAGGTAGGAATTTAAGCTTAAGCTTCTTGCATCAAACTTTTCATAGGAATATGCCTTAATATGGAAGAGAAGACAACCACAGGCAACCCCACATTTGAAAAGGACTGATCAAATTTCTGCCAGGGCCATGGTGCTAGGCTTGGTGCTCACTCTCTGTCTCAGATTTCACTGTCACTTTCTTTGCAGTGCCAGACCCTAATATTTTCATCTCAGATGCAAACCTCAGAACTTTAAAGGGCCCTATGAAACTCTTCCATTTTTGTGCAAAATTCTGTAGGTATGTGCAGATTTCTGGAGAGTGAGTCTAGCTTTCTTCAGAATCTCAAAGGAGCTCACAACCCCCATCAGGTTAGGAAACTCTGGTTTGGACCAAGTTTTTATGACTGAACTGGGCATTAGGCCATTTGTGAGATCAGAGGGAGATAAGCTGTCTGCTTGACCTGAAAGCCCCAGTAAAAGTGAAAACTGAGGCTAGGGCTTTATTTTTCTGCCTGCCTGCTTATCTGCCTGCTAATCTTATAGGGAGCATGAGGAGAGATGATGAAGAGAAAAATGTTAGGTATTTTGTGCTGTGTGTTCTGTTTATATGATGCCAAATAACCTGTTGAATACAAGCTTTTGCATTTTAACCTGTTTCATACAGAGGTAGCCAGATACAGTGGGGGCAAGTATTGGTTCTAGGGACAAACAGACCTGGATTCAAATGCAGACTCTACCATTCTGGGGCAAGTTACCTAACTTCTTTAAGCCTCTGTTACCTCATTTATAAAATGGGAATAATAGGAGCTACTTCATAATATTGTTGTATGGATTAAATGATACAAGGTAAAGTGCCTGGTAAATAGAAAGAGCATAATAAATATTAAAAATTCTTATGAGAGTTCACTATTATCATCATAATCACAGTGTTCCTACTCCTGTTTTTAAAAAAATTCCCTCTACTTATTTTTCTCTCTGTCCTGTTATATCTTTTATTTTTCTGGTTGTCCCCTTCCTTCTCTCTTTCTTCCCCCTCTATTTCTCAATTTCTTTCTACTTTCTCTCTTTAATCTCTCTCTTTATCTCACTCTATGCCTGTCTTCCCTGCTATCCACTTGTCAGAAAACAGGGAAACATGAACAAACTTGAAAGATTCTAAGACATGAATAGTCAATGGAAAATAAAAAGCATTTGTTAAAGTCAAATTGCAAGGAATACCAGATCTCATTACTGAGCTACTGCATCTTCACCATAAATCTCATATATAAATACACAATTACCTCTAAACATACCCTATGCCCTTGAATAGCTCAATCTCAGCCAAAATCAATGTCAGATCTCCTGTTGTACTCAGAGCTACAAACAAGTCCCTGAGTGCCATGGAAATTTGAAGTTCTCCCCAAGCTCTTGAGCTTCTACCTAAATGAAAAGCCAAACATACAAGCAATATTTACCCAAGGTCTTGTTTGCTACATTAAGTAATAAAAATATGGAACAAACCTTCCAACCAATGCAATAACAGGTAGATGGCTAATTTAAAAATCTCCTTCAAAGCAGAAAACAATTAAAAAATTACATATATACCTTATTTTAACTTAAAACATAAATGTATATTCATTTTCTAATATTTTGATATAGGACCAAGGCTTACATCATCATTCACTTTTATAAAACTTACCCATAAGAATCATCAATGATTTTTAGTTTCAGTCCCATTAACATGGAGTTTAAGAACCAACAAACAATTATAAAGTATATTAAATAAGAATCCTTGCAGATTTTATTATCTTATTCCCATGTATTTATAGTTGTAATAACCCAGTTTGGGTTGACAGCAACATTTCTAGTGACATGGATTTACTGAATTTTCCCAAATCATTTTAGTATTTTTAACTTCTATTATTAAATATATCATACAAAAATTATATATAATGTATATGTAAGATGTAAAGGACAAACATTAAAAGAGCATCCATGTACTTACAAACAGTTTAACAAATACATCATTACAGATAGCTTTGAAAGCCCTGTGTCAAGAACTGTGAAGTGTCTGAGATTTTACCCTACTTGCAAGCTGACAACTTGGCCTGCCAGTTTCATGGATGCTGACAAAATCAATCTAGTTATCTATCTTTATGCCAATACCACACTGTTTTGATCACGGTAGCATTATAAGACTTGAAAATCAGCTAGTGCAAGTCCTCCAACCTTGTTCTTTTTTGAAGTTGTTTTGGCTGATCTAGGTTCTTTATATTTCCATGTAAATGTGAGAATCAGTTTGTTAATTTCCAAAAAAAAAAAATCATACCAGCATTTTGATTGGGATTGTGTAGAATCTGTAGATAGAATTGTGGAGGGAAGAGATCAAGATGGCAGAGTAGGAGGACATTTAGCTCAACTCCCCCCATGAACACATCAAAAATACATCTACATGTGGAACAATTCTACAGAAAATAAACTGGAGACTGGCAGAAAGACTCTTATACAACCAAGGCTGTAAAGAAAGATACACACGGAGTCAGGTAGGATGGGAAGAGAATTGATCAGGTCAGGAACTATGCCCATAGGCAGGGACACAGAAGAGCAGGGGGATTACATAAACTCAGAGATCCTCCCTGGGTAGGAAGAAGTTCAAACCACATACTGGGCACCCCAGCCCTGGGGTCTGACACTGGGAAGACGAGTCCCCTTAACTGGTTTAAAAACCAGTGGGGGCTTCCCGGGTGGCACAGTGGTTGAGAGTCCGCCTGCTGATGTAGGGGACACAGGTTCGTGCCCCGGTCCGGGAAGATCCCACATGCCATGGAGCGGCTGGGCCCGTGAGCCATGGCCACTGAGCCTGCGCGTCCTGTGCTCCACAACGGGAGAGGCCACAACAGTGAGAGGCCCGTGTACCGCAAAAAAAAAAAAAAACAAACCAGTGGGACTTACAGGATGGCTGTAAGAAACCTAGACTCCACTTGTGAAGAGCATACACATACTTGCTAACTCACAGGAACAAGGAGGAAGAAGCATATGGAACTGCCTGGGACTCTGGCCAGTTTCCCATGACCATCACAGCACATAGCCCAACCCATGCCCAGTGCCCAATCCAGCATCTCTAGCTTTGGAGCAGCTCCACAACGGGGGAAGGCTACCATTGCTGAGGAGAGTGTGCACTTGGTGGGGAGGGGGTGGTAATAGAGTCAGCTCTAACCCAGTATGGCATCCAAAGGGGGTGAGGGCAGCCATTAATAGTGTTCACGGAGGCAACAGATGGGGTGCAGTCTGGAACTCTGACTGCTGTGCTGGGATCACCCCAGCACATGCCCCAGCCTATGCCAAATGCCTACTCTGGCCCCATTTTGCTCCAGTGCTGCTCCCCTCTGTGGTAAAGATGCTGTTGCTAGAAGAGGAGAGAGAGTACACTTAGAGGAAATAGAATGAGCTCAAATCAGAACCTCAAAGATTCTGCTCCAGCATCTTGGGACCTGAACCTGTCCCTGATAGGTCAAAGACAGCCACTGAGCATAGGAGAAACCCCAGCACACACCTGGCTCTGGTTCCTCCATCTCCAGACCCGCATCCCACCAAGGTGATAGACAATAGCACATCCTGATGAAGATGTGAACCATGCTCACTTCAAATCTAGCTCTCCCACAAAAGCCAACAGACACATGCAGACTGCATAGAGATGCTCCCACACAAGAATACTCCTTCAAGACTGAGATAAGTAATTGTTTCACCTAATGTCATAGTGAAAGAGAAAGTTAAGCAAAATGAGAATACAAAGGCATTTGTTGCAAACTAAAGAACAAGAAAAAAACCCTGTCAAAACAACTAATGAGGACTTCCCTGGTGGCGCAGTGGTTGAGAGTCTGCCTGCCGATGCAGGGGACATGGGTTCGTGCCCCGGTCCGGGAAGATCCCACATGCCGCGGAGCGGCTGGGCCCATGAGCCATGGCCGCTGAGCCTGCGCGTCCAGAGCCTGTGCTCCGCAACAGGAGAGGCCGCAACACTGAGAGGCCCAAGTACCACAAAAAAAAAAAAACAACTAATCAAACAAAGATAAATAATTTACCACATAACAAGTTCAAAGCATTAGTAATAAGAATGATAGCTAAACTTGGGAAAAGAAGGAACACAGTGAAAATTTTAACAAAGAACTAAAAATAGAAAAATGAACAAGTCAGAGCTAAAGAATACAATAACCGAAATGAAAAACAAACTAGTAGGAATTAACATCAGACTAGGTCATAGAGAAGAATGCATAAGTGATCTGGAAGATAGAATAATGGAAATCAATGAATCAGAAGAGCAAAAAGAACAACCAATTTTTTTAAAATTGAGAATAGTTTAAGGTACTTTGGAGCCAACATCAAGCATACTAACATTTGCATTATAGAAGTCCCAGAATGAGAAGGGAGAGATAAAGTGGTAGAAATAAGCTTGATGAAATCATGTCTGAAAACATATCAAAGAAGAAAAGCAATATTCAGGTATAGGAATCAGAAAGTCCCAAAAAAGATAAACTCAAAGAGATCCACACCTAGATATATCACAATTGAAATAGTAAAAGTCAAAGAGAGAATTCTAAAGGCAGCAAGAAAAAACAAAAACTCAGATACAAGGGAACCCCAAAAGGCTATCAACTGATTTTTCTGCAGAAAATTTGTAAGCAAAAAGGGAGTGGCATGATATAAAGTGCTGAATGTGGAAAACCTTCAACCTAGGATATTTTACCTAGTCAGATTATCACTTAGAATTATAGGAGACATAAAAAACTTCTCAAAAAGCAAAAACTAAAAGAGTTCATCAAAACTAAATCACATCTTAAAAAAAATATTAAAGGATCTTTTCAAACTGAAAAAGCAAAGACTACAAAGAGATGTACAACTTACAGGAGAGGAAAAAATCCCATACATAAAGAAAAATATATGATGAAGGCTGTGGTTTACCCACTTAAATAAGTTAGTACAAACATTAAAATATAAAGATTGTAGAATCAACTACAACTATAATAAACAGTAGAGGAATGAACATGAAGATGTAAAATATGACATCAAAAACACAAAACGAGGGGGAGGGGAGTAAAAATGTAGATCTTTTAGAATGTTTTTGACTTAAATGAATATCCATTTAAAATAAGTAGATATAGTTATAAGTCAACATAGATGAAGCCCACAGGTAACCACTAATCAAAAACCTAAAATAAAGATATGCAAAAACTAGAGAGAAAGGAACACAACTGTAACACTAAAGAAAATCATCAAACGACGAGAAAAAAAAGAAAAGAACTACAAAAACTACCAGAAAACAAATTTTAAAAAAGATGAAAAGACAACCCTCAGAATGGGAGAAAATATTTGCAAATGAAAGAACTGACAAAGGATTAATCTCCAAAATATACAAGCAGCTCATGCAGCTCAATATCAAGAAAACAAACAACCCAATCCAAAAATGGGCAGAAGACCTAAATAGACATTTCTCCAAAGAAGATATACAGATTGCCAACAAACACATGAAAGGATGCTCAACATCACTAATCATTAGAGAAATGCAAATCAAAACTACAATGAGGTAGCACCTCACACCACTGGTCAGAATGGCCATCATCAAAAAATCTACAAACAATAAATGCTGGAGAGGGTGTGGAGAAAAGGAAACCCTCTTGCACTGTTGGTGGGAATGTAAATTGATACAACCACTATGGAGAACAGTATGGAGGTTCCT